>NW_028261391.1:6145739-6435739 GCF_051295495.1 Thamnophis sirtalis
TCAGAAGCTGGCTAGGATGGTTTGCAAATGATGATGAAGTGACTCTGGGATGATGCAATGATCAACTCTGATGTCAGCTCCACCTCCCTCTTCCTTGATGCTTTCCAAATACTTAAGAGAGGCAGCTTTCAACCTGTGCAATTTGTGGTGGGGCTACCTCAGCGGTGGGTTTCAACCGGTTCGCAGCGGTCCCTGCGAACCGGTTGGTCGCCGAACCCGGAAGTAAGTAACTTCCGGGAACGGCGAAGGGCGCGCCCGCCCGCCCGCGGTCCTTACCCGGTTTTGACGAGTTCTGCGCTTCCACGCATGCGCAGGACGCATACAGCGCCTGCGCGATCGTCCAGGAGCAGCTGGAGCGTCACGCAGACGCCAGTACGCATGCGTGCACCGTGCGCGTGCACGAGGACGCCGCCGGCCCCATTCCAACCGAACCAGTTGGAACGGGGCGAGAAACCCACCCCTGGGCTACCTGTAGATGAGAAGTAACCCAGGGACCTCACCAACCTGGCTGAAGATACTCACAATCTCTTTGCTGTGTCGGTCGAACGTGGCTTTTACAAAAAGGGCCCCGAGAGCGAAACCCAAGGTGTCATCCGTGTTGGAAATGCACGTTTGCCAGCGAGGTGTGCAGGACTCCAGAAAAAACGAGACAGAAAGAAGGAGAGTGAGGCCCAAAGGAAAGTGGAGTTTTAGAACCAGGGTCACCAACTTTTCAGAACTCAGGGACCACTCAATTCATAATTTTAAATCCCGCAAACCACTAATATGATTTGCCTAATGACTGGCTGGGTGGGCGTGGCAAGGTGGTCATGTGACTGGGTGGGCGTGGCCAACTCGATGTCACTCACGTCGAGGGGCGCCTCGCCAGCCTCTACTCACCCCTCCCCTCCCAGCCACTCCTCGCCTGCCCGCCCGGGCTCCTTAGGGCCTCCACAGGAAGGAATTGTTGGAGCTGAGCAGCCACCATGAGAAAGAGTTGGCAAAACAGCTGGCTCAGTTCAAATTGGATATGACCGAGGAGGCTCAGCAGAAGCACCTCACTGAGGACTATGAGCATAGGCTTTCCAAGCAGAGGGAAGACCTGCAGGAATGTAAGGCCGGGTACTTCCCCTGGAGGCTCAGCAGGCTGAGATGGTCAGCCAGTTCCAGGCTATGATGCAGTCCCACTGGAACAAGGCTCTTTGCCATCAGCAGTACTTCCCTCCAGCCTTCGCCCAAAGCCCCACACCAGGAGGCTGAAGCAGACCCCAAATCGGAATTTCTGCCCCCCTCCAACCCATACAAAAAGACCCTGATGGGGGAGACTCTCTGCAGCAACACAAGCGTTCATTGCACGTATCCAGCCCAGGAGCTGTAGTATGAGGACCCCTGATTTAGTGCAAATTAAAAAATGCAAATAATTTTTCTGCGGGCCATCAAAGTTTTCTGATGACTGCTGGTTTAGAGGACAAATAAGTTAAGGATCCATCTTCTTGGAAGAAACTGCATAGTGGTAGATCTTCATCCAAGGAAGATTCCTCACAGGATGCAGAAGATCCCAGCTCAGGTCAGAAGTGGTTCGTTTTTAGATCACCAAGCTAATGCGGACTTCGGGTACCAAGATCTCGACTGGTCTGCAGACTGGAAGCTGTTTCTGGTGCTTCTGTTGTCTGTTTCATTCCCCTAAAGCAGGGACCTCCAAACTTGGCAACTTTAAGACTTGTGGATTTCAACTCTCAGAATTCCATGCTGGCTGGGGAATTCTGGGAGTTGAAGTCTACATGTCTTAAGAGTTACCAAGTTTGAAGATCCCTGTCCTAAATAGCAATAGCACTTAAGACTGGTATACACAGGGCTTTACAGCCATTTCTAAGTAGTTTGCAGTGTCAGCCTATTGCCCCAACAATCTTGGCCCTCATTTTACCGACCTCGGAAGGACGGAAGGCTGAGTCACCCTTGAGCCTGGTGAGAACTGCCAAATTGCAGGCAGCCGGTAGTCAGCAGAAGTAGCCTGCAGTACAGCACTTTAACCACTGCGCCACCGCAGCTCTAAAGGAGAGCTTCCCAACCTTGGCAGCTTTAAGATGAGTGGACTTCCAGAATCCCCCAGCCAGTATGGCTGGCTGAGGAATTCTGGGAGTTGAAGTCCACAAGTCTTAAAGTTGCCAAAGTTGGGAAACACTGCTGAGTTCCCAAGGCTGGCTGGGAATTCTGGGAGGGAAAGTCCACCCATCTTAAAGCTGCCGATGACGTCGGGAATCACTGCTCTAAAGCATTTGCTTACCTTCTTGGTACCGTATAAAGTCTCCAACAGCTTCTCCTGGGCCGTCTCAAACCGCTGATCGAGGCTGGAAGCTGTCTTCTGAACCAGATTCCAAATCATGTAATTGTTCAAAACGCTAAAAAAGAAGGGACACGAACAGATAAACAGATCGCTCGGGCCTCCGAAAGCTGGCTTATTTAGAGAGTGTAAAGTTGTGTAAGGACAGGCTAATCTCGAGGCCTGTATTTGATCGGAGTCCCTGGCATCTGTCGGCTCCAAACCCCCCTCCTGTTCCATCCCACGCAGACAACTGGTGGCATCACAAGGCTCCCTTCTTAAAATAAAGTTTGGCCGACGCATTGAAAGCATTGCTCTTTGCTTGAGGCTGACTTCAAAACTGAGGACCCAGTGGGTGGGAAGTCCCAATGGTTCCTTTTCAAAAAGCAACGGGATTTTGAAACCCCAGCCTTCGATTCAGGCGTGGGTTCCGGCAGAGATGACTGCCGATTTGCTCAGGGACGCGGGAAGCGCGTGGCTTGATGCGTGCCCGCGCAGTACAACTAAAATTGCTCTGTGCATGCTCAGAAGCAAAAAAAAAACAAGTTGGCAGCATCTATGGCACCATCAGGAGAATTGGTTCGGGGGGGGGGGGGGCGTGGCAGGCATGGATCGCTGCCGGTTCCTGCAACCCAGGCTTCCAGGCTGCTACTGGTTCAGCCGAATCGGGCCGAACCGGTAGGAACCCATCGCTGATTCAATTAGGACTGAAGAAGCGTCCTTCTGGATGAGAAGTGAAACTTTTTCAAGAAAAAAAAATTCTTCCAGCAGTTCCAAGAAGGTTCCTCATCCATTCACACCATGAGTGGGCTTCAAACATTTTAGCAACGGGTGTGTCCATGGTGGGCATGGCCTAGTCGGCCTCCTCACCATGGGGGCAGGGGCAGCGTTGAGTTAGCCATGAGTTAGAATAAAATAGAATAATAGAGTTGGAAGGGACCTTGGAGGTCTTCTAGTCCAAACCCCTGCCTAGGCAGGAAACCCTACACCACTTCAGACAAATGGTTATCCAACATCTTCTTAGAAACATCCAGTGTTGGAGCATTCACAACCTCTGGAGGCAAGTTGTTCCACTGATTAATTGTTCTGTCAGGAAATTTCTCCTCAGTTCTAAGTTGCTTCTCTCCTTGATTAGTTTCCACCCATTGCTTCTTGTTCTACCCTCAGGTGCTTTGGAGAATAACTTGACTCCCTCTTCTTTGTGGCAACCCCTGAGATATTGGAAGACTGCTATCATGTCTCCCTTAGTCCTTCTTTCATTAAACTAGACATACCCAGTTCCAGCAACTGTTCTTCATATGTTTTAGCCTCCAGTTCCCTAATCATCTTTGTTGCTCTTCTCTGCACTCTTTCTAGAGTAATACAATACAATACAATAGCAGAGTTGGGAGGGACCTTGGAGGTCTTCTAGTCCAACCTCCTGCCTAGACAGGAAACCCTATACCGTTCCAGACAAATGGCTATACAACATCTTCTTAAAGATTTCCAGTGTTGGGGCATTCACTACTTCTGGAGGCAATTTCTGTTCCACTGATTAATTGTTCTCACTGTCAGGAAATTTCTCCTCAGTTCTAAGTTGCTTCTCTCCTTGATTAGTTTCCACCCATTGCTTCTTGTCCTGCCCTCAGGTGCTTTGGAGAATAGTTTGACTCCCTCTTCTTTGTGGCAACCCCTGAGATATTGGAAGACTGCTATCATGTCTCCCCTAGTCCTTCTTTCTATTAAACTAGACATACCCAGTTCCTGCAAGCGTTCTTCATATGTTTTAGTCTCCAGTCCCCTAATCATCTTTGTTGCTCTTCTCTGCACTCTTTCTAGAGTAATACAATACAATACAATAGCAGAGTTGGGAGGGACCTTGGAGGTCTTCTAGTCCAACCTCCTGCCTAGGCAGGAAACCCTATACCGTTCCAGACAAATGGCTATACAACATCTTCTTAAAGATTTCCAGTGTTGGGGCATTCACTACTTCTGGAGGCAATTTCTGTTCCACTGATTAATTGTTCTCACTGTCAGGAAATTTCTCCTCAGTTCTAAGTTGCTTCTCTCCTTGATTAGTTTCCACCCATTGCTTCTTGTTCTGCCCTCAGGTGCCTTGGAGAATAGCTTGACTCCCTCTTCTTTGTGGCAACCCCTGAGATATTGGAAGACTGCTATCATGTCTCCCCTAGTCCTTCTTTCTATTAAACTAGACATACCCAGTTCTTGCAACCGTTCTTCATATGTTTTAGCCTCCAGTCCCCTAATCCTCTTTGTTGCTCTTCTCTGCACTCTTTCTACAGTCTCCGCATCTTTTCTACATTGTTGGTAAAAAATCCACCCATCTTAAAGTTGCCAAGGTTGAGCTGCAATTTAGCAACATCTAGCCCAGTGTTTTTAAACCCTGGCAACTTTTAAGGTGCGTGGACTTCAACTCCCAGAATCCCCCAATCAGCCATGAGTGTCCACCCATCTTAAAGTTTCCAAGGTTGAGAAACACTGGACTAGACGACCCAAGTTCTCCATCTTTCTGCCGTACATCCAAGAATACTTCCTTTTCAATGTCCAAAGATGGACTCCATCCAGAACTGCAGGAAGCTTGGGATGTGGGTTGTCCTGATCATTACTGGATGGATGGAATGTCTTTCTCGGATACCTTTTGTCAGTGTTATTGATGAGGTGTGACACCTGCTCCAAATACTCCTTCCCATAGACCACCACTGGCTCGGCATCCGTTAGTTCTAGTGGTGCGAGAAAGTATGAGATGAAGTCCAGCCACTCAATCGCAGGGGCAAGAACCTGGAGAAGATATGAAGAGAATCATAGCTTAATAAATTCATTCATTCATTCATTCATCTGTAAAGATCCTCAGCCATCCAGGTCATATGTTGCCCCAAAGGTGCATTTTACGCTTGAAAGTGCTAGTCGCAATTTATAAAGCCCTTCATGGTATTGGACCTGGGTACTTGATAGACCGCCTGCTGCCAATTACCTCCCAAAGACCCATTAGATCACACAGGGTCGGCCTCCTCCGGGTTCCGTCTACCAGCCAATGCCATCTGGCTACTACCCGGGGGAGGGCCTTCTCTGTGGCAGCTCTGGCCCTTTGGAACGAACTCCCCGCAGAGATTCGGACCCTCACCTCTCTCCAGGCCTTCCGGAAAGCCGTCAAAATCTGGCTGTGCCGGCAGGCCTGGGGTTGATGAGTTCCCTTCCCCTCTTGACCTGTGTGGTTGTGTGATTCTTGGCTATTTTTAACTACTTGTATTGTGTTCTATGTTCCCTTTTCCCCCCTTTGAGTTGTTCGCTGTCCTGAGTCCCTCCCGGAGAAGGGCGGCATATAAATAAAACAAATCAATCAATCAATCAAATCTTTTTTTCAGGAGGCAACTGGTCTTTTTTCTTTTTTCTTCGGAAGACATTTTGTTTCTCCTCCAAGAAGCTTCTTCAGCTCTTGACTGAATGGTGGGGAACAGAAGGATTGATACTCCATCCATTTATATTCCTTTATTTATATTCATTGATATTCCTACATTCCTTCCTTTGACCAGCTGTCTGCAAGGAATACAAATCCTTCCATTCCCTACTATCCTGTCAGAGCTGAAGAAGCTTCTTGGATGAGAAGTGAATGTCTAAGAAAGAAAGAAAGAAAGAAAGAAAGAAAGAAAGAAAGAAAGAAAGAAAGAAAGAAAGAAAGAAAGAAAGAAAGAAAGAAAGAAAGAAAGAAAGAAAGAAAGAAAGAAAGAAAGAAAGAAAACAAGCAACAACAAACAAACGAACAAACAAACTCTGGGTATAGCTTGAGATTCTTTCTCTCTCTCTTTCTTTCCCTCCCTCCCTCCCTCCCTTCCCTTTAAGAGTCCAGTTTTGATGTACCAGTAAATAACCAGAGAGGCGCTCAGCCTTATTCAGCTTACTCAAGCTTAAATTGGTAAATCAACTGAACAACTAATCCTTTTTGGTGTTTTTCTAAAATGTGGGCTATGTGTCACCGCCATGCTGGACATTGGAACCGGATATGGTGACAAATGGACCATCCTTCCCCAACACCGAGGTGGCGCAGTGGTTAAATGCAGCACTGCAGGCTACTTCAGCTGACTGCAGTTCAGCAGTTCGGCTGTTCAAATCCCACCAGGCTCAAGGTTGACTCAGCCTTCAACCTCCTTCCGAGGTGGGTAAAATGAGGACCCGGATTGTTGTTGGGGGCAATATGCCGACTCTGTAAACCGCTTAGAGAGGGCTGAAAGCCCTATGAAGCGGTATATAACTATTGCTATTGCTATTGCTATTAACACGGCACCTTCGGAGAATAGATGGACTCCAACTCCTATTATCCCCCGACAGCATCTTCTCTTTGAGGATGATTGGGGTTGGCAGAGAAGCAATTTCCCAATTAATTAATCCTGAGGACCCCCAGTTGGGGAATACAACCTAGTCCCGTGATGGCGAACCTGTTGCATGCGTGCCAGACGTGGCATGCAGAGCCCTTTCTGTGGGCACCTACGCCATTGCCAGCTGCTCTTCTGCTTTCCAGCACATTAGTCTTTGCGGGTATCGCAGCGCTGGAAAATGGCCTGAAAATGGCCAAAACCCAGGCATTTTTTCTGGGCCTTTTCTGGGCCATTTTCCAGCGCTCTGATGCTGCAAAGACCAGCTTGTGCCCACAAAGACCATTACAAAACCAGCCTGAAAAAGGCCCAAAAAATGCCCCTAAACTGCCCCATAACCAGCCACAAAATAGCAATAGCAATAGCAGTTAGACTTATATACCGCTTCATAGGGCTTTCAGCCCTCTCTAAGCGGTTTACAGAGAGTCAGCATATTGCCCCCAACAATCTGGGTCCTCATTTCACCCACCTCGGAAAGATGGAAGGCTGAGTCAACCTTGAGCCGGTGAGATTAGAACCGCCGAACTGCAGATAACAGTCAGCTGAAGTGGCCTGCAGTACTGCACCCTAACCACTGCGCCACCTCGGCTCTCAAAACAGGCATGTGGATTCCGATTTGAGCACTTGGTGCCGAAAAGGTTCACCATCGCTGACCTAGTCTGTAATTTCCACTTACGACTAAATGCAGATTTTCTTTTCCCGGCGCCAACATTTGATGATGTTCTTTCTCCCCCTGGCATTGGCTTTATTTAATGGGCATTTTCCTCATTAAGACTTCTAGAGAACAAAGAAGAGAATGCTTCCCTCGCTCTTAGGCAGCGTTATGATTCATTATTAAGAAAAGGCTGCCTTCTGAGTGGTGGCAAGTGAATTCTGCGTACTGTCACTTTGCTTAATATTCTCGGCTCGACGATTTGCTCCCGGCTCAAAAGATAAGTTCTGGCCTGTCATTTTTCTCCTTTCCTTTTAATTTTCTCTCGTTCCTCTCCCGGTTAACAGCTCTGCCTTCGTGCAGAGTGTCCTCCTTCCCCCACTTCTCCCACTCCCCGCGGAGTCAATCAGGCGCCTCACCCGTAGGAGCCAAATGGCCCTTCTCAGACTGAAGCATCCCTGCTACTCAATACATAGGATTTTACTTGTCTCCCGGTTACCATGGCGGCAGGTTGCTTGGCAACCCGCGAGGGAGAGGAAAGGAAGCTGCTCCCGCCTTCTTCGAACTGGCCAGCGCTGAAAGGGAGAGAAGCAAAGAGGCGTGATGGAAACCGGACCAATCGGGGACGAGCTGAAATGATGGGAACCGTCTGCTGGCAACAGCGGTGCCTGAGCGATGCAAAATAAAACAGTAAACAAAGAACTGGATAGGTGGATTGGCACCGCGGCCTTGGTTACCGAATTAACCTAATTTTCTGAGTCCAACAAAATAAACTTAGCCCTCTAAACCAGTGTTTCTCAACCTTGGCAACTTGAAGATGTCCGGACTTCAACTCCCAGAATTCCCCAGCCAGCGAATGCATTCGCTGGCTGGGGAATTCTGGGAGTTGAAGTCCGGACATCTTCAAGTTGCCAAGGTTGAGAAACACTGCTCTAAACTAAGTGGGGGAGTTGGATGTGCCCGTGTCACGCTGTAAAAAACTTAACCAAGGGTAGAAGGTTGTGTGAAGGCAACCGGTCTTCCAGTGACCTACTTCTGCCTACAGTGTTAACCTAGTGGGGTGTGGATGAACCAGATTTGAAAGAGGCACTGGGGTGGGGGTGGGGCGTGGGTGGAGGATAACCGAGGCCTAATCTACTGCTGTGCGATCTGATTTAGCTCAAAACAGAAATCATAGGGGTGGATGAAAATGTATTAAACCGATGCAAAAGGGTTTTATGGTCTCGTTTTTCAAGTAGCGGCTGAAAGGTCAAAGGGGGGAAATTTGCGTTCTCTAGAAAAGCAGTTTGACTCCACGGTCTTGGATCCCAAAATGACCACCATTTGGGAGGGGTCTGCTTGGTTCACGGCCCCTCCCCCATGTTTCATTCTCTCTCTCTCCCGCCCTCCCTCGTCCGTCCGTCAGTCCGTCAGTCAGTCAGTCAGTCAGTCAGTCAGTCAGTCAGTCAGTCAGTCAGTCAGTCAGTCAGTCTGTCTGTCTGTCTGTCTGTCTGTCTGTCTGTCTGTCTATCTATCTATCTATCTATCTATCTATCTATCTATCTATCTATCTATCTATCTATCTATCTATCATCTACCTATCTACAGTATCTATGTATCTATATCTATCTATGTCTCTCTCTCTCTCTCTCTCTCTCTCTGTGTCTATGTCTGTCTGTCTGTCTGTCTGTATATCCATCCATCCATTCATCCATCCATCTATCTATCTACGGTATCTATCTATTTCTGTCTGTCTATCTCTCTCTGTGTCTGTCTGTCTGTCTGTCTATCTATCTATCATCTACCTATCTACAGTATCTATGTATGTATGTATGTATTTATGTATGTATGTATGTATGTATGTATCTATCTATCTATCTATCTATCTATCTATCTATCTATCTATCTCTATATCTATCTATCTATCTATCTATCTATCTATCTATATCTATCTATATCTATCTATGTCTCTCTCTCTCTCTGTGTCTATGTCTGTCTGTCTGTCTGTATATCCATCCATCCATCCATCCATCCATCCATCCATCCATCCATCCATCTATCTACGGTATCTATCTATTTCTGTCTGTCTCTCTCTGGGTCTGTCTGTCTGTCTGTCTGTCTATCTATCTATTTCTGTCTGTTTGTCTATCTCTCTGTCTATTTCTGTCTGTCTGTCTAACTGTCTGTCTGTCTGACTGCCTGTCCATCTGTCCGTCCATCCATCCATCTTTCTTTCTTTCTTTCTTTTTTTCTTTCTTTCTGTCTGTCTGTATATCTATATCTATATCTATATCTATATCTATATCTATATCTATATCTATATCTATATCTATATCTATATCTATATCTATATCTATATCTATATCTATATCTATATCTATATCTATATCTATCTATCTATCTATCTATCTATCTATCTATCTATCTATCTATCTATCTATCTATCTATCTATCTATCTATCTATCTGTTCCATGGGTTGATTGTTCTCACTGTCAGAAAAGTTCTCCTTATTTCTAGCTTGAATCTCTCCTTGATCAGTTTCCATCCATTATTCCTTGTCTGGCCTTCAGGTGCCTTGGAAAATAGCTTGACCCCCCCCTCCTCTCTGTGGCAGCCCTTCAAATACTGGAAGACTGCTATCATGTCTCCCCTGGTCCCTCTCTTCACTAAACTAGACATGCCCAGTTCCTGCAACTGTTCATCGTATGTTTTAGTTTCCAGTCCCCTAATCATCCTAGTTGCTCTTCTCTGCACGGTTTCTAGAATCTCAACCTCACTTTGTATAATGTAGTGACCAAAACTGGATGCAGTACTTTAGGTGTGGTCTTACTAGGGCTTTATAGAGTGGTATTAGTACCTCCCTTGATCTTGATTGTATCCCTCTGTTGATGCAATTTAGGATTGCATGGCCTTTTTTGGCTGCCATCGCACACAGTTAGCTCCACAGGTTGAAGTCTACAGTTCTTCAAGTTGCCAAGTTTGAGAAACACTGCATTAAGTCGCCCCAAGCAAGCGCCCATTCACCCCAAAAGACTTAACAGCTCTTCCCTCTCTCCCGATCGAAAAGGGAGACACCCCCACAAAAACCTCACCCAAAAAAACAGAGCATCACTTGCAGGGAATCTCAGAAGTGTGACGTTTGTCTTTGGGGTTGACGTTTTGCCCCTCTGTTTACATCACTGCGAAGAGTGTGACCTCAGCAAGGACGTGGGCACACAACACGCCAGGAAGAAAGGAAACAACTCCCTTCCTTGGAGAGCAGAATTGCGCTTTAAGGAAGCCGAGAGCGGCTGATTGGGATTCAGATCAGCAAAGCTGCTGGACTTTTCATTCAGAGAAGGTGGCGACAGGTACTGAATCCTAATCAAAAGACGGTGCCTGGGATTATGTAACAAAAAGCCTGATATTCCTGGTTTACAAGGTTGCAAAAAGACAGAAGGGTGGGGGCATAGGGTGTTAACTGAAGGTCCAGGGCAAAGAAAATAAGGTGTGGGGGGGAAGGAGAATGTCAATTAAAACCATGTTTTAAAACCAGTTGAACCATAAGGAAGGCTGAGTGCCAAAGAATGGAGGCCTTTGAACTCTGGTGCTGGAGAAGACTCCTGTGAGTCCCTTGGACTGCAAGGCCATCCAACCGGTCAGTCCTAGAGGAGATCAACCCGGACTGCTCTTTAGAAGGCCAGATCCTAAAGAGGAAACTCAAATCCTTTGGCCACCTAATGAGAAGGAAGGACTCCCTGGAGAAGAGCCTCATGCTGGGAATGATGGAGGGCAAAAGAAGAAGGGGATGACAGAGAAGGAGGTGGCTGGAGGGAGTCACCGAAGCAGTAAGCGTGAGCTTAAATGGACTCTGGGAGATGATAGAGGACAGGAAGGCCTGGAGGAACGTTGTCCATGGGGTCGCGATGGGTAGGACACGACTTTGCAACTAACAACAACAAATCTGCCATTACACTTTGGGGTTCTTTCTCCCCAGGACCAGCAATTCATTCCGCCCTCCCCCCTCCCTCCAATCTGGGATCCAGTTGAAGCTCAACTGAATCCAATTCCAAATGCGTGAAATTTCAATGCATTTCTTACACAGAGGTTACAACGGCATTGAAAACAGTCTGTCAGGCCTGGAAGCCATCTTCCGCATTGGGCCTTCAGGCCTGCCACATTTCTTGCTGTGGGAAAATGGGCAGTGGGATTATATGGAGTATGGGAGATATATAGTCATAATAACATTCCGTTCTCAGAGAGTCAAAGAAATCTTGCCCTGCAGCTGGGATGGTATCACTAGAAAGCATCTCCAGTTTTGGATGGTGCCTGTCTGGGCCATATGATGGACATGTGGGTGCTGGGCAGGGACGTGAACTTTCTTTTGGGTGGGGAAAACCTGGAAAATTTCAGATTCGGATTTTCCCAGATGTGCCAATAAAGGTAAAGGTTCCCCTCGCACATATGTGCTAGTCGTTCCCGACTCTAGGGGGCGGTGCTCATCTCTGTTTCAAAGCCAAAGAGCCAGCGCTGTCCAAAGATGTCTCCATGGTCATGTGGCTGGCATGGCTAAACCAGGGGTGGATTGTGGTCAGCGTTACTGCCAGTTCACTCATGGACATGCTTGGCGTGCACAAGCTGGATCCACACTGGGCACACATGTACAATTCAATGGAAATTGTTCTGTGCATGCGCAGAACTCCCCAAAAAGATGGTGGCAGCGACTGGGAAGCCTGTTGGGGGGGCGTGGCCAGCCTGTGTTGCTGCCGGTTCTGTGAACTGAACCGAACCGGTAGGAACCCACCTTTGGACTAAATGCCGAAGGCGCGCAGAACGCTGTTACCTTCCCACCCAAGGTGGTTCCTATTTTTCTACTTGCATTTTTACGTGCTTTCGAACTGCTAGGTTGGCAGAAGCTGGGACAAGTCACGGGAGCTCACTCCGTTTCACAACACCAGGGATTCGAACCGCCGAACTGCCGACCTTTCTGATCGACAAGCTCAGCGTCTTAGCCACTGAGCCACCCTTACGTGCCAATATGACATCTCAAGTCTTCTTTCATTAGGGGTGTTACTTGGGACCCTGACACAGTCTATGTTTCCTCTGTGTTCAGTTGTGTTTCAGCCTAAATTGAAGGCTGATTCAAGCCCTCTCCACCAGCTGCCCCCTCCCGCCCTTCTCCAGCCAAGGCCCACCTGCAGCTCAGCAATGGTCATCTTGTGGTAAATCTTCTCATCATCTCGCCGTTCATCTTGTGGGACAGTGATGTTGGCCAACTCGGTCTCCAGGAGCAGCACCTGCCCCATCTGTTCTTCCGCTGAGCTTCTGGCTCCTCCCAACAGCATCGCCAGCTCCACCATGTACTCCAGGTAGACAGACAACACCTGGCAGAGAGAGGAGTAATTCCATAACAATGACCCTGCCTCCTGATCCTCCAGAGGGCTGGAGAGCAGAGGGCTTCGTTCTGGAGTTTGGCTGGAAGGCCAAGTAGGAAGAAGTGAAAAATGATCAAAAGGAATATTGGAACGGGATATGCAAAATTTCAAGATATACCCAGAGTTTATTTGTTTGTTTGTTTCCTTTCTCTCCCTCCCTCCCTTCTCTCCCTCCCTCCCTCCCTTCTCTCCCTCCCTCCCTTCCTTTCTCTCCCTCCCTCCTTCCCTCCCCTTCCTTCTCTCCCTACCTCCTTTCCTTCCCTCCCTCCCTTCCCTTTTAGTCAAGTTTAAGAAATAGTAAGGGTGGAAGTGGGAAATGGATTTATTGCCATCCAATTTCCAAGATAATTATAGCAGCTACTGAGTTCAGTTTAAGAGTCAACTGGACTCCTGACTGTAACAGTAAAGAACCAGAGAGGGAGGAAGGGAGGGAAGGAAGGAATGGAAGGAGGGAGGGAAGAAGAGAAGGGAGGGAAGGGAGGGAGGGAGAGGGAAAGGAGAGAGAGAGAGAGAGAGAGAGAGAGAGAGAGAGAGAGAGAGAGAGAGAGAGAGAGAAAGAAAGAAAGAAAGAAAGTATTGTATTTGTATTTGTATTTTATTATTTGTATGCCGCCCTTCTCCGGGAGGACTCAGGGCGGCGAACAATTCAAGGGGAAAAAAAGGGGGAACATAAAAAGACAAAATACAAATAATGAATGAAAGAAAGAAAGAAAGAAAGAAAGAAAGAAAGAAAGAAAGAAAGAAAGAAAGAAAACAAACTCTGGGTATTGCTTGAGATTCTTTCTCTCTCTCTTTCTTTCCCTCCCTTCCTCCCTCCCTTCCCTTTAAGAGTCCAGTTTTGACTGCGACAGTAAAGAGCCAGATAGGAAGGAAGGAAGCCATAGTCTGCCTGTGAAACGCAGAAAGGATGAAGGAGAGAGAACATCTGGACCTTCTGCTTGTGAGCATCCACACAGGAGGCCCAGATGTTCCCTCCCCCCTTCTTCTCTGCAGTGAGTATCTGCTGCAGTTCAAGAGTTGATTCAGCAGCTCAATCGGGAGTTTTGCTCAGTTGGATGCATTGATTTCACCTGGAATTCCCCTTGTGGCCTGCCTTTGTTTCCCCTTACATTTCCCTTTTCCCATGAGAATTCTTTCAACTTCCCCAGTTTTTATTTCTCACTGAAACCTTCCTCGCCTCACACTGTTTTATAGATCTTTCTTCTGTTTCAAACCTGCTTTGTGACTCTGGATTTCGGGAAGGGAGACTCAAAATACATCTTTTCCACCCCAAGCTGTTCCTGGGTAGAAGAAAGGGTAGAATTCCCCAAACGGATAGATGGGATCGGCTTGCAAGGGAGGTCACAGGTAACGATCGCAAAACAAAAAGCTAATTAAGAGTTAGGAGACTCAAACATGGCCAAATCAGCAGAAGGAAGCAGAATGTCAAGCAGAACAGCTATCAAATTCCATAGCCTAAGAACATCACCCTGGTTGTCCAATTAAATTTCCAGGGTATCATTACCCGGTGTTTAAAATAAACAATATATAATGCTCCATATAATTATCGCAGTCAGAATCTCATTTGCCCAAAATGGGAAAGAAAAAACCATTCCCCCAAATGCAGAGATTATTTAAAAAGGTGCTAGAATGCACGGAAATGGACAAACTAACAATGGTGTGAAATTTCCAAAAGATGACCTAATTAATTTACGAGCCTCGAGACAAAGTTCAAAAGAAATCCATTCATTTATTAGGATCAACATTTTGGCATTTTCTTCTGCGGCGGAGCCAAATCTGATTTCCGTTTAATGGCCTCTGAACTTTACTCCTGCGTCTCCCCTCCCTTCCATCTGTGTCATAAATCACATCCACCAACAAGGTGCTGCAACAGGCTATGAACTTGCGCGCCTCACACGCCTGTTGTAGAAATATGAGATCCGACTCTGGCCGAAGGTACGCATGGAATTCTCCCTCCTTTCAATGTCAACATGATAATAGCCATGGAAACGCTTTACAAGTTGACTCCGGTGCTAACAAAATGTGAAGTCCACTGCTGGTTTGCTTAGTAAACTTGTCATTTACTGAGCAGAGTGTACGCAGCTATTTGTAGTTTATTTAATCAACCCGGAGTAATCAAATCAAGATTTGAAGTGTGGTAGAGATTCAGCCAATATTCCACTGGTATTTAACAGGACAACACAAATCTTTTTTCCCCCCAATCGTTGAAAAGGCCTCCCAAGGAATGAGAACAAAAGTGACTAAAACCAAAGATGGGCTTTTGCCGGTTTGGACCGATTCAGGCAAACCGGTAGTTCTGACCATCGACTAGCCTTGCCCCTGCCCCCACCCCCACCCCCCCAGCTCTGGTGCTATCTGGTTCTATATATCTCACTTTCTGGCTTGCTCGTCCCACCTACGCAGCCCAGCTGATTTCCATGCCTCATCTGCTCTACTCACAGCAGCAGTCCGAGAAGGTGTGCTGGAAGCCGAACACATGAAATCGTCGTGTGTTTGAAGCTGCGCGTAAGTGCGGAAGCTGTGCACACGCTCGCATTTACAGTTCTGCACTAGGCGAACTGGTTGCTAAATTATGTGCAGCCCACCTCCAAAATCAAAAGATTGGCTACATAAGATACCTATTTTCTCTCACTTTGATTAGTGGTGGGATTCAGCCGGTTCGCACCACTTCATGAGAACCGGTTGTTAACCTTCTGAGCACTTTGGTGAACTGGTTGTTGGAGGAAATCATTAGGGCAGAGAACTGGCTGTTAAATTATTTGAATCCCACCACTGACTTTGATGCATTCATTGCTCTGTCTAGACCACCATTTCTCAACTTGGCCACTTTAAGAGGCATGAATGCCAACACCCAGAATTTCCCTGGCTGGGGAATTCTGGGAGTTGAAGTCCATGCCTCTTAAAGTGGCCAGGTATGAGAAACACTGGTCTAGAAGAACCAGGATGACTCAGAAGAGTGTAATAAAAGTTATTATGCTCACGGAAAACTGCAATAAATTCATAGGAAGCATAAAATTTAGTTGGTGTGTATTAGTCTTTTTTTTTTTTAGCGCACAGCGCTCACTTAAATCTGCTGATGGGCAGGGGTGGGTTTCAACCGGTTCGCAGCGGTCCCCGCAAACCGGTTGGTCGGCGAACCCGGAAGTAAGTAACTTCCGGGAACGGCGAAGGGCCCGCCCGCCCGCCCGCGCTCCTTACCGGTCTTTGAAGGCTTCTGCGCTTCCACGCAGGCGCATAGCACATACAGCACCTGCGCAATTCTCCGCGAGCAGCTGGATGGCACATACAGCGCCTGCGCGAGTCTCCGCGAGCAGCTGGAGCATCGCGTAGGCGCTAAGACGCATGCGTGAACTGCGCGCGTGCACAAGGACGCCACTGGCCCCGTTCCAACTGAACCGGTTGGAACGGGATTAGCAACCCACCCCTGCTGAAGGGATGCTGCTGTTGGAAAGTGGGTTGGAATTTGACCGGGGATACTCTACAGGTAGTCCTTAACTTACAACCATTCATTTAGTAACCGTTTAAAGTTATAACAGCACCGAAAAAAGTGACCATTTTTCACACTTACAACCATTGCAGCTTTCCATGGCCACACGATCGAAATTCGGACACTTGGCAGCAACTGATTCATATTTACGACGGTTGCAGTTCTCTATGGTCATGGGATCGATTTTTTGCGACCTTCTGACAAGCAAATCTAGGGAAATCAGAGTCACTTGACAACTGTGTCACTAACTCCACAGCTGCAGTGTCAGCCTCTGCTTTGCTGTTGCTTCGGCTGCCATGAAACGGGGAGGGGGGGGATGGTATTTGGGAGGGGTTACTCATTGTGCTGGAGGAAGTTTCTGGAGCTCAGCTGCCTGTCGGACTACGCATGCATAGGAGGTTCCCGCCAGGACTAACGGCACCGACATTCCATCTTGGTGATGCCTTTCGAAGTTATCTTGCACCTGACACTTGGGAGAATTATGATTGGACTGTGACTGGGATGCCAAGGGGTGGGGAATGGGTTATTCTATATATCAATCGCTTTCGTGCCTAAATAATCAGTCTTCGCTTCGCTATGCCTTTAATCATTTATAATTAGTAAAAGTACACTTGATTTCTACCGACGGAGTCTCGTGGTCTTCTTTCCTAATTATCTAATGGAGAGGTACTGACATGCAGAGTTCCACTTCACAACTGAGGCAGGAAGGTGGTAAAATGGGACAGGATTCACGTAACAACTATCTTGTTTAGCAAGAGAAGTTTTGGACTCCGTTGTGATCATTAGTCGAGGTCTACCCCTAAAAGTTTTCCTTACCTTCTTGTTGGCTGTCTTGTTCAAGTAATAGTCTCGTGATGGTAAAAATAGGCCGGACTGATCCACCTGCCATAGGTAAAAAAAAAAAGAAGAAGAAGAAGCAGTTCAATCCAGAAGTCAGGCATGTCAGTGTATTGAGAGTTCACGACTGAAAGAGACATGGCAACAAGGACAGCCAATGAACAGGCATAGCAACTAAGTCAGCCAATGAGGCTGTTTGGAAACTGAAACAGTATTTGCTGCGTGAGCAAGAAGGAGACAGCAAGGAGCCTGGGCGTGGCTTAGCTCAATTGTTCTGTACTAAAGCTCTGAGTCTGAGCTCAGACCTAGTTTGCTGCTCTGAACTGAAACTGAAACTGTTCTCTCCTCTGGCTGTTTTGGCTTGTATTGGAAAACCTGTTTTTGGGTATTGTATATTTACTTCATGTGTTGCATTATATATAAAGCAATTATATATAAAGAGAAGTTAATGAATCCTGCTGAATCAGTTTTCCTGTGTGTCAGTTCTGGATCCCGTTCCAACAGGTACGGTTGGAACGGGTCCGGCAGCACGCAGCGCACACATGCGTCTTAGCGCCTCTGCGGGCCTCCAGCTACTCAGCGGAGCGTCATGCAGGCACTATATAGACCTGTAAAGAGCTTGGGCGGACAGTTGAGCCCTCCGGAGCACTGTACCGGAATGGTATCCGGTGCTCCGGACAGGCTCCAGTATGCCCATAGCGGGGCATACCGCCTGCAACCCACCACTGCCGTGTGTGCTTTCTGGGTGTGATTGCTTCAACAACACTCTGACAAGACATTCCTTTCACTGGCTTAAGTTCCTCTCTAAAACAACCAGAACAAAACCATTCTGTTCTTAGCTACCGATGGCTACCTTCCCACTCAAGTGCAACTACATATGAAAAGGGCATTACAGGTAGTCCTTGATTTACAACCGTTCATTTCGTGACCGTTCAAAGCTATAACAGCAGTGAAAAAGTGCCTTCGGGCGTTTTTTTTGCACTTACGACCATTACAGCATCTCCCGGGTCACGTGATCAAAATTTGGATGCTTGACAACTGGCTCGTATAAATATGAGAGTCGGAGCGTCGTGGGGTCCTGGGATCCCCGTTTGTGACCTTCTGACAAGCCAAGTCGGTGGGGAAGCCAGACTCACTTAACGACCATGTTACTAACTTCACAACTGCAGTGATTCGGTTAACAACTGCGGCAAGGAAAGATGGCAAAACGGGGCAAAGTTCACTTAAGAAATGTCTCGCTTAGCAACAGAAACGTTGGGCTCAACTGTGGTCACAAGTCTAGGACTACCCGCATGGGCTTCAAAATGAACAAAAACCATTTCAGGGCTCCTGAGCTGGTTCTCCCTGAGACAGAGAACCTGCTTCTGAATGGGAACCTTGGTGCTGGTGGTGGAAACTCACAAGACGTGAATATTCCCTGCGTTATATTTTGCATATACGTAAATAGCAATTCCCTTCCTTATCTGGATTAAACATTTAAGGAAGGATGGATGAGTCTTCTCAGGGTTGGGATGCTACTGTTTTGGAGCAGTTCCAAAATGGCCGTGCGTAGCCTTTAGGAGGCTTTCAGAGTGCCCCTGGGGCCTGGGGAGGGCAGAAATGAGCAACAAACAGGTCTTTTTTGCTCAATTTTGCATGAATAGCCTTTAGGAGGCTTACAGAGTGCTCCCCCCAGCCCCCAGGAGCACTCTGTAAGCCTCCTAAAGGCTATTCATGCCCTTTTAAAAGAAAAAAGGGCCAATTTTTGTGAAAAACGGGCCGGTTTTGGGAGGTCTGCAGAGTGCAAAAACTTTTCTTTTTAAATTTGCCTCTTCAAAATCTTGGTGCGTCTTATACTCCAGTGCGTCTTATACTCCGAAAAATGTAGTATAGTCTATTTATTTTATTTATTTATTTATTAACCACATTTATATGCCGCCCAATCCCGAAGGACTCCAGGCGGCTTGCAAAAATAAAGAGAAAAAAAAAGAAACACATAACGAAACACATAACGAAAGAAACAGTTTAAAAACAGCAACAGCTCATTACATTCATTCTAATCGGGGCTGGACCCCAACAGCCCCAGGCCTGCTGGAACAGCCAAGTTTTCACAGCTTTCCTGAAGGCTGGCACATCTGAGCCAAGGTGGCGCAGTGGTTAAAGAGCAGCACTGCAGGCTACTGCTAGATCAGCAGGTCAGCGGTTCAAATCTCACCGGCTCAGGGTTGACTCAGCCTTCCATCCTTCCGAGGTGGGTAAAATGAGGACCCAGATTGTTGGGGGCAATATGCTGACTCTCTGTAAACCGCTTAGAGAGGCCTGATAGGCCTATGAAGCGGTATATAAGTCTACTACTGCTATCTTCAAATCCCCACTCCTAACTGAAGTTGTAGAGTAGAGGGGGTTCAAACATGGCAACAAGTTAAGACATTGTGGACTTCAACTCCCAGAATTCCCCAGCCATTCATGTTGACCGGAGCATTCTGTCATTTTTATTTTTATTTTTATTTCTCATATATACATTCACAATTATATGATCTCATAACTTATTAATAATATGTATTTGTAACAATTTTTCTCCCCTACAGTTGACAATATAAATGAAGTTGCTTTCTTACCATCCCATAAACCCATCTTATTTTACAACAATCCTACTTCTTCTTCCTTCCTTCCTTCCCTCCTTCCTTCCCTCCTTCCTTCTCTCCTTCCCTCCTTCCTTCCCTCCCTCCTTCCCCCTTCCCTCCCTCCTTTTTTCTCTCCTTCTCTGCTTCCCTCCTTCCTTCCCTCCTTTCTTCTCTCCTTCTCTCCTTCCTTTCCTCCTTCCTTCCCTCCTTCCTTCCCCCCTTCCTTCTCTCCTTCATTCCCTCCTTCCTTCCCTCCTTTCTTCTCTTCTTCTCTCCTTCCTTCCCTCCTTCCTTCCCTGACCGGAGCATTCTGGGATTTGAAGTCTACAAGTTGTAACGTTGCCACCCCTGTGGTCTACTCACAGTCAGTTTGATGAGCTGAAGCTGAGGCTGGTGAGAACCATTCCCTCTGGCAGTCACAAAGGCTCGCAATTGCAACAGGTGGGAAGACAGGGCAGTTACCTGAATGATGTTGCTGTTGGAGCTTTTAGAATCAGGTCCCACAAAAACACTGAAGAACGGAGAAGCGCGATAGGTGGCAGAGACCAATTTCAGGACGTCCATGAAGTTGGTCTGGTTCCAGGAGCCAGTGACGTTCCAACCACCAATCTGAGAGGAAAGCCGGTTCAAATTTTAGAATCATAGAGAACACTCATTGCTTTGCTTAAAATCCATTTTAATCCATTGCAACTAAAAGTAAAGTCATAGGGGGAGGGGGACTCAAGTCAACTCAAGTGAAGTCATAGACTCAAGAAAGAGTGCAGAGAAAAGCAACGCCGATTATTAGGGGACTGCAGGCTAAAGTATATGAACAGTTACAGGATGTTGGGTATGTTTAGTTTAATGAAAAGAAGGACCAGGGGAGACAGGATAACAGTGTTCCAATATTTGAGGGGCTGCCACAGAGAGGAAGGGGTCAAGCTATTCCCCAAAGCACTTGAAGGCCAGACAAGGAATAATGGATGGAAACTGATCATGGAGAGATTCAACCTAGAAACAAGGAGAAATTTCCTGGGAGTTAGAATAATTAATCAGTTGAACAGCTTACCTCCAGAAGTTATGGATGCTCTGTCACCGGAAATTTTTAAAAAGACACTAATCACTTCTCTGAAATGTTATAGGGTCTCCTGCTGGCTCCTATTTAAATGGTTGTCCACTAGGACTCCAAGATCCCTCTCACAGTTACTACTATTGAGCAAGGTACCACCTATACTGTACCTGTGCATTTCGTTTTTCTTGCCTAAATGTAGAACCTGACTTTTTTCAGCACTGAATTTCGTTTTGTTAGATAGCGCCCAATGTTCAAGTCTGTCAAGATCCTTCTTCATATATAATTTATATTAAAATTATTTTAATATGAATTAGAAGAAGAGAATATATTGTGTTTCTATTTGGAAATGGCCTCCGGATTCAGGATGCTTGCAATGGGGGGGAAAAATGAAACTTTGCTAATTTGATAGATTTGTTGCTATAGAAATGGCTGGTATATTGTTGTGTAAAAGTAAAAAGTTGCAGTTGTAATGTTATCTTTCACTGTGCTAAAAAGTTGGAAGTCGGCTAAAATATCTGCGTATCTTAAGGACTATTCAAACGAGAGATATAAACGAGACTGGAAAAAATGGATTGACTATATTCAAAATAAATATGGGTCTAGGAAATTTCAGATAGCTTATGATTAAGATCAGAAATGATACAAATTGTTTATAGTCAGCCTAGCAAGGAGGAGCTAAGCTCAATTTAAAGATGTTATTAATTTTCTACTTTCTCTTTAAGTATATTTTAAACTGTTTTTGTTAAAGATTTATACCTTTTATTGGTTCTGGGAAGTCAGGGGAGGGAAGGTTGGAGGGGTGGGGGGAGGGGGGAGGGGGGAGGGGGGAGGGAGGGGAGTATACTAGGTTGGAGGAGGGGTGTTGGATTTTAAGGTAATATGATTGTATATGTATTCTGCTATTTTTTCTTTTTTATGTATATTGAAATGGAATTATAAATACACAAAAGGGAGTTTGCTCAGAAGCTGAAATACACCAAGTGAATTAGAAGAAGAGTTGGAAGGTAAGAGGAGAGAAGAAAGATAGGAGGAGAGGGACAGGAGAGAGGGTGAGCGGGGTAGATGAGGTGTATAAGGAGGAGTGGTAAGGGAAGAGAGGAGAAGGAGAAAGGAAGGGGAAGTAGAGTAGAAAAGGATGATGGAAGGAAGAAAGGAGGTAGAGAGGGGGAGGAGAAAGGGGGAAGAAAGTGTCGGATAAGGTATAAATATGGTGTATGGAGAGCAGAAGAGCCAATAACTGTTGTTGTTTTTTTTTTGGTAGTTGATGGCAAGATGAATTGATGTAATTACTTAATAATACAACAAGATATTGACTATGTAATAGTATACATGTGATTATATGCTATGAAAATGGAAAATAAAAAAAAATTATGAAAAAAAAAGTTGGAAGTCGGTGCCTTTTTCTTTCTTCTTCCCTCTTTAACTCCATATTTTCTTTTAATTTCTTTTTCCCTCCCTCTCAGTTTCCTACTACTTTTTAAAATTTCTCTTTGTATTTTATACTTCGATAAACCAATAAAAATGCATTACAACCAAAGGGCAGCTGGTTTTAATTTTGATACCCTTTTAGCTCTTGGCATGATCAGAGTCAGATTTTTGCTGAATATTCTCGCATGCCCAGAATTGGGAATACCATCTTGGAATTGTCTTCGAAGTAGCGATGAAGACCTGATCATCCTGTCACTAGCGAACCTGGCTTTTTCTAAGTTTCAATATGATCCAAATGGTCCAGAAGGCCCAAATCTCCCATTAAAAAATCCACTAAAAATTCAATTAAGGCGGAAGCTTTAGGGCAAGACACAGGTGCTTTTCGCTTGCCAAATTAATCCCAGGGGCACCACAGGGCAAGGCTAAAGGTGGAAAATTGTAGCTAAAAATGTATTGCTGGAAAGAGAAGTACACAGGTAGTCCTCAACTTACGACTGGTTATTTAGCGACCATTCCAAGGTATAGTAGTGGCCAAAATTGTGGAAACCTTTTGGGAAAAACGTATTTTCTAAAACTAGCTAATAACACCTCTGTTGTTGTTTTTTTGAGTAGTACCATAAAATTATATATCAATGGAAAGATAATTTAATCAAGAATGTAATGCAGTAACTTTTATGAAGGATTTGCTATTAGAGTAGCAGTTATAAAAAAAGAAAAGTAAAATGAAATATACAAAAAAAATAATCACCATAGAAAAAAAGAGATATAGAAAAATTATATCTCCATGTCAGTTAATACTTAGTTGGGTAACCTTTAGCATAAATGATGGCCTTACAACTTCTTCCCGAGCCGAGGTGAGCCGAGGTGGCGCAGTGGTTAGGGTGCAGTACTGAAGGCCACTACAGCTGACTGTTATCTGCAGTTCAGCGGTTCTAATCTCACCGGCTCAAGGTTAACTCAGCCTTCCATCCTTCCGAGGTGGGTGAAATGAGGACCCAGACTGTGGGGGCGATATGCTGACTCTGTAAACCGCTTAGAGAGGGCTGAAAGCCCTATGAAGCGGTATATAAGTCTAACTGCTACTGCTATTGCTATTCCCATGGAGTGAACCAAGTCTATAACAGTGTGCAGCTGTACAGTATATATGTGACTGTATGAAAATGAAAATGGAAAATAAAAACACATTTTATTAAAAAAAAAAAGTTAAAAAAAAGTGTGCAGCTGTTATAATGTGAAGAAACCAAGATTGAATGGTTGCTTCGATTAACCGGGTTTTATTTCTAGGTCGCTTCTGACTAACAAGTTTCTTTAGTCGGCGCCATAGATTTTCACTTGGATTAACATCTGGGCTATTCCCAGGCCATTCCAGCAGTGGAATCTGATGATCTTGAAACTCCCAAAAGAAAGTGGTGTCATTAGCCATCAAACTTCAAAAATTCAATTCTCCCAAAAGGTTTCCCCAATTTTGGCCACTACTGTACAACAGATTCCCCAAAAGGATACAGGTAGTCCTCCACTTATGACCACAATTAATGACACTGCAACCATCATAAATGTGAGTCAGTGGTCAAGCATCCGAATGTAAATAACGTGACCAGGGGGAAGCTGCAACGGTCGTAAGTGTGAAAAAGGTTCATAGGTCCCCTTTTTTTCCAGTGCCGCTGTAACATCAAACAGTCACTAAGCGAACTAAGTCGAGCTGTACTTAACCTGGATGCGAAGTTTTGACAGACAGACAAACACACACACAAACACCGTTGCAGTGACATGATCACATTTTGGGCACTTAAAAACCAGCCATATTTCCTGCCTTTTGCAGTATTCCATGGTCACGTGACTTTTCTTTTCTTTTTTGTTCTCATGGAAATACTGTATTTTTCAGACTATAAGACGCACCTTTTCCCCTCAAAAAAGAGGCTGAAAGTCTGGGTGCATCTTATACACTGAATACAGCATTTTTGGCCTCACAAAACCCCGCCCCCTTCACCAAACTGGCCGTGCATAGCCTTTAGGAATCTTTCAGAGTGCTCCTGGGGGCTGGGGAGGACAGAAATGACCGAAAAACGGACTGTTTTTTCCTCGTTTTTGCCCACCCACCCCCCAGCCACCAGGAGCACTCTATAAGCTTCCTAAAGGCTATGCATGACCTTTTTTTGACAAAAACCTCTGTGAGAAAATTTCAGTGGTCTGCAGAAAAATTATTTGCATTTGTTATATTACACTAAATCGGGGTTTCTCAAACTACGGCCCCTGGGTGGGATATGTGCAATGAACGCTTGTGTTGCTGCAGAGAGTCTCCCCTTCGGGGTCCTTTTGTGTGGGTTAGAGGGGGGAAGAAATTCTGACTTGGGGTCTGCTTCAGCCTCCTGATGCGTTGCTTTGGGCAAAGGCTGGAGGGAAGCACCACTGGTGGAGAAGAGCCGGAGGGCCTCATTCCAGTGGGACTGCATCATGGCCTGGAACTGGCTGACCATTTCAACCCGCTGAGCCTCCAGGCGCCGGCACCTGGCCTTGCACTCCTGCAGGTCTTCCCTCTGCTTGGAAAGCCTATGCTCCTAGTCCTCAGTGAGGTGCTTCTGCTGAGCCTCCTTCTCAGTCAGATCCAATTTGAACTGAGCTGTTTTGCCAACTCTTTCTCATGGTGGCTGCTCGGCTCCAGCAACTGCTTCCTGTTGGGGCCCTAAGACACCCGGGCGGGTAGGCGAGCAGTGGCTGGGAGGGGAGGGGCGAGTAGAGGCTGGCAAGGCGCCCCTCGATGTGAGTGACATCAAGTTGGCCACGCCCACCCAGTCACATGACCCAGCCAGCCAGTCATTAAGCAGATCATATTAGTGGTCCACGGGTTTTAACATTATGAACTTAGTGGTCCTTGAGGTCCAAAACGTTGGGGACTCCTGCTTTATAAAACCCACCAGTGAACATTGATGGGGTACCTGGCTTTGAGGTGCCGTGCAAAATAAAGCTTCTTTTATGATTCTCACCTTGGTGTGTTCAATTTGAGCATAAGGCACACCGGGTGACGAAGCCAATTGAACTGGAGCAGCAATTTCTCTCTTATATGAAGGGCTTCTTGGCAAATCTAGCTTTTATGATGCCCGTTGTTTCCTCTTGATTAGATACCAGTATTTAGTTCAGAATATTTCCTTGCTTGTTGGATCTGCTTAAAAAGAAACTTTGCCCTCCACAGGTGGAATAGAATTGGTCCAATTCTACCCAGGTTGGACCCAGATTTCCCTCCAATATGTGAATTAATAAAACCTCAAATGACTAGCCTCAGACGTAAGTCAGAGTCTCCTCCTGAGAATAGGAGCAAAATGCTTTTAATATTCAAAACACTCTTAACTATTCCTAAGCAAGTGTTGGGGCCGGCCGGTGGCCAGCAGAGCTGGCAGGAGAGTCGGACGGTGAGGAGGTTGGGGAGGAACATGGGCCAGTCCTGGGGGCTGAGGAAAGCTCAGACGAGGGCTCTGCGTCGGAGGCAGAGAGGGAGAACTAGACAGCAGTGAGGCAGAGGAACAGCTGGAGCCTGTTCCCAGTGTGCGCATGCGCAGAGCTGCCAGAAGACAAGAACAACTAAGAAATCAGGGTCGACTTCGGAGGAAAGCCACACCTTGGAGGTGATTGGCCCCTCCCATAGGAAACAAAAGCGGAGTGAATGGGGAGGGGGCTTTTGTAGGAAACAATTAGTTCATTTGGTCATTTCAAGAGTGGGGACTTAAGGCACCGGTGTCAAACTCGCCACATCACGTTGCCGTCCCATGACATTTCGTGATGTTTTTCCCACTCGTGGAGCTGGGGTGGGCGTGGCCTGCATGTGTTGTATCCGGCCTGCGGGCTGCCAGTTTGACACTCCTGACCTAGAGCACAGGGGTTCAACCTTGCAACTTATGGACTCGTGGACTTCAAACTCCCAGAATTCCCCAGACAACATGCCTGCTGGGTGAATTCTGGGAGTTGAAGTCCACACGTCTTAAAGTTGTGCCAAGTTGGACACCCCTGAGCCAGAGGAACCTTCTAACACTAAATAAGTCCATCAGCCTGCCCAATTCTATACTACTTTACTTGAGGGTTTGTCCTCTGATTGTCTGAATGCCTGGACTCAGAGGATGACTAATCCATTAGTACCAGCATCTGGAAACCTAAGTCTTCAGAAACAGCAATCTACAAGGTCAGCCTTAATCGAGGGCAAAATTGAAAGATTACCCAGCCTCACTCTTCTTAAAGTGAGGTTGGACTCAATTAGTGACAGAAGGACCACAAGCTGCTTGTAAATCATTAGAAGCAGAACTCTCCAGGGTGCTGAAAATATATTTCCCTCTTGAGGAGAAGACCATGTTTATGCTTTTTTTCAATTCTCCGGCTGAATTGACCCCAGCCACTTAAGGCAACGACTGAATTAATTTATTTCTGGATCTACATGGAATACAGAACCCTAAATTAACTGAACAGCTTGGCTTCCTGCAGCATAATAAAGCAGAAAGGGGGGGGGAGGGAATCAAGACTAAGCAAGCTAAGTCTTAATTCTCTTAAGTCTAAGAAAAGGAATTAAAGAGCCTCTTGATGCGGGTGAAGAAAAAGAGTGCAAAAGTTGCACTCAACAGTAAGAAAACTAAGATCATGGCATCCGGCTGTCTCAATTGCTGGCAAATAGATGGGGAAGAAATGGAGGTAGTGACAGATTTTATTTGCCTGGGCTCTAAGGTCACCACAGGTAGGTCCCCGATTGACCTAAACATAGGTGGCACAGTGGTTAAATGCAGCACTGCAGGCTACTTCAGCTGACTGCACTTCTGCAGTTCGGCTGTTCAAATCTCACCGGCTCAAGGTTGACTCAGCCTTCCATCCTTCCGAGGTGGGTAAAATGAGGAGCCGGATTGTTGGGGGCAATATGCTGATTCTGTAAACTGCTTAGAGAGGGCTGAAAGCCCTATGAAGCGGTATATAAGTCTAACTGCTATTGCTATTGCTATTGAAGCTTGTTGGGGCAAGAATTTATTGGCCCTCGCTTTGTACATCAAGCGCCCTCCAGCCTTCCAACAACCCTGCCTGTGCCCAATTGACCCCCGGACTCACCTTCTCGATCAGATCAATCAGTGGCTGAGACCCCAGTTCCTCGATCTTCTGTTCTCTGAGGCAGGACAAGTAATAGCGCTGGGTCTTCCTTTCAGCCTCACTGCTGGAGTTAAAAGTAGCATTTTCTGGAGAGAGGAGAACATGGAGGCTCAAGACGGGGACGGACAAATCGAGGGACTGGCCTGGAGCCCCAAAATGACGGAATACTTCCTCTTGGGCACCAAGGACATTCTCACACCTGGTCAGAGGGAGGCGGAGCGATGTCACCAGGCAACAAGACAGCAACGTGTTTGGACCACGTGACTGATTATTTTGAGGAAGTGACAAACTTTTAGCTTTAGTTAGGTGAAAACCGTGGGAACCTTCAGAGTTGGTTTTCACCAGATATGTGCCAATGTGGCATTTCCAATAAAGCTATTCTTTGAGGAATCTACTTGCCTCAGAGTTTTGCTTAATATATGGATCTATTACTTGGAACTCTGACACAAGGGCTACCTGGGTGAGATCCAAAGCTCTGTCTTTTCCTCAGTCTAAATCTACCCTTCCACTTCTCACCCTCCAAGGGGAAAGCTGTCATGTTGGGATTTCTCCACAATCCTGTTGCGGACCGTCAATGGATTTGGCAGCAGACTCAGACAGTGGGGAGGTTGGGGAGGAACCTAGGCAAATCCTGGAGTCTGGGGAAGGCTCTGACGAGGGCTCTGCGTTGGAGGCAGAGATGGGGGCCAGGGCTGTCTGACAGTTATCAGCTGTCTTCAGCGCCAAGGTGGCGCAGTGGTTAAATTCAGCACTGCAGGCTACTGCTAGATCAGCAGGTCAGCGGTTCAAATCTCACCGGCTCAGGGTTGACTCAGCCTTCCATCCTTCCGAGGTGGGTAAAATGAGGACCCAGATTGTTGGGGGCAATATGCTGACTCTCTGTAAACCGCTTAGAGAGGCCTGAAAGGCCTATAAAGCGGTATATAAGTCTACTGCTATATATTGCTATATCAGTGGGGCAGAAGAACAGCTGGAGCCTGTTCCCAGTGTGCACATGCGCAGAGCTGCCAGGAGAAAGGAATTGCTAAGGAACAAGGGTCAACCCAGGAGTAAAGCCACAGGTGGATGGTGAATGGCCCCTCCCATAGGGAATAAAGAGGAGCAAAAGGGGAGTGGAGTTTGCAGGAGACAATGAGTTCAATTCAATAGGGTGAAGATCTGTTCCTGACTTGTTGGCAAGTAATTGCTGCTACAGCGTGGAGTTTGGAAGATATCGGCCTGGCAGCTCTCCAAGCATAATAAAGGCCTGAGTTAGTTTAGTTTAGTTTAATTGGGTTTGTACGCCGCCCACTCCCGGAGGACTCCAGGCGGCTTACAATAAAAAGGGGAGGGGGATAAATAAGACAAAACAACAATTTAAAATACAACAACATACACAATTAAAGTGGGGCTGGATACTTCAACAGCCCCAGGCCTGCCGAAGCAACCAAGACTTAGTAGCTTTACGGAAGTCCGGGAGGGTACTAAGGGTCCGATCTCAACGGGGAGGTCGTTCCAGAGGGCCGGAGCTGCAACAGAGAAGGCTCTCCCCCGGGGAGTCGCCAGCCGACATTGGCTGGCGGATGGAATCCGGGGAAGGCCAAGTCTGTGCGATCAAATCGGTCTTTGGGAGGTAATTGGCAGGAGGCGGTCTCTCAGGTACCCAGGTCCTGAGGTTGTGAAATATCTTGAAAGACTGTTGGCTGGGACTTTGCTGGAGAGGAATTCCCTTTAAACTAAATAAAAGGGGTTTTATCGGGACGAGGAGTCGGCTTCGTGCTTTTAGGAAGCCTAGGTCAGAACAGATCCTTCCCACAAAACAGATCCCTTCAACGCATGATCCTTCTTCTCTTCTCAATATCCCGGTTCCGAAATGTTAAATATTGGTCTCTGCCTTCGGTTCTTTAGCACCCTGGATTCAGAACCTGCTTTTTTTCTTCAAGCTAAAGAATCCGAAAGGGGAAACATACTCCGACGCCCATCTGTAACCATCTACCTCTTACCCAACAGGTGTTTCATGATGGCCTGGTTCTGGTCCCAAATGCTGTTGAAGGTACTCCACTTGGAGCGCCCGTCCGGCAGTGGGTTCCTCTTGATCCATCCCCCGCAGGCGTACTGGTAAAAATCATCGCAGGGCTTGACGCCTGGATCCAGAGCTTCCAAGATCTTACCAGCTACAATGACGCAGGCTTCGGTAAGGCAGGTTGTATGCGAGGGATCTGGAAGAGACACACACAGAGATTACGTGGGAGTAGGAATGGATTTCTAGAGGGGGCGTGGGGGAAAATTGCAGACTACAGGAACCATTTCTGATTTTTTTCTGATTTTATTAGAATTTATAGGCCGCCCTTTTCCCTGAGGGGACTCAGGGCGGCTTACATAAAATAAGGAAGGGAGGGTACAGACAATCGATGCAAAACAATACATAAAGGTAAAATAGTAAGCAACATTCATTCATCATTCGGGTGTGGACAGATTATCTTTATCTCCAGGCCTGACGGGCTAGCCAGGTCTTAAGGGCTGTGCGGAAGGTCTGGACGGTGGTGAGGGTACGAATCTCCACGGGGAGATCGTTCCAAAGGGTCGGAGCTACTACTGAAAAGGCTCTCCTCCGTGTGGTTGCCAGTCGGCACTGACTGGCAGATGGAATTCGGAGGAGGCCTAATCTATGCGATCTAATTGGCCGCAGGGAGGTGATTGGCAGGAGGCGCTCTACTCAGGTGACCCTGAGGACACAGATCAACCCCCAAGGGCTTCAATGATTCTCTAAAACAGGGGTGTCAAACTCAAGGCCCACAAGCCAAATCCTGCCCATGGAGTGCTTCAATCTGGCCCACAGGGCCACCCTAGGAACAGTGAAGGACGGGCCCACGGTGCCTCTGCCAGTTAAAACGGCGCTTGGGAGGGCCGTATATAGCCTCCTGAGCTGTGTTTTTGCTGGCAGAGGATTGCAGGAGGCCATTGGACAATGGTGGGATCCAAACTTTTTTTTGCTACCGGTTCTGTGGGCGTGGCTTGGTTCCTCTTGAAATTATGCTGTCTCTTTAAGACACTGAGATATTGAGCATGGTCAAATTCAGTGGTGAAATTCAAATTTCTTTGCTAGCGGTTCTGTGGGCGTGGCTTGGTTCCTCTTGAAATTATGCCTGTCTCTTTAAGACACTGAGATATTTGATCATGATCAAATTCAGTGGTGAAATTCAAATTTTTTTGCTACCAGTTCTGTGGGCGTGGCTTGGTTACTCTTGAAATTATGCCTGTCTCTTTAAGACACTGAGATATTTGAACATGGTCAAATTCAGTGGTGAAATTCAAATTTCCTTACTACTGGTTCTGTGGGCGTGGCTTGGTGGTGTGGCAGGGGAAGGATACTCCAAAATCCCCATTCCCTCCTGATCAGCTGGGATTCGGGAAGGCAGCTGATAACTGGCATACGGCCCTGGCCCCCTCTCTGCCTCCGACACAGAGCCCTCCTCAGAGCCTTCCCCAGACTCCAGGACTGGCCCAGGTTCCTCCCCAACCTCCTCACTGTCCGAATCTGCTGCCAGCTCCTCTGGCCATTGGCGGGCCACAACACTGTATTTGGGAATTTATTGACTGTTCATTAACAGTTTGGAAATTTAGTTCACATTCAACGGTCACTAAACAGTTCATTTAGTGATCCTTCTGTTTAGTGACCATTGATCTGAATTTCTAAACGGTAAACGATCAGCCACTAAATTTCCAAATGCAGGGAGTCCTTGACAACCTATTACAACCGCCCTGGAAAAAGTGACGGATGTCCATTTTTCACACTTGCAACCGTTGCAGCGTCCCTACATGTAATCAAAATTCAGAAGCTTGGCAATTCATTCACACTTACAACGGTTTCAGCATCGCTTAGCAAGGTGAATGAAGTATGTCTGTGTTTCTCAACCTTGGCAACTTTAAGATCGGTAGAAGTCACTTTTTTTTATTGCCGTTGGTTCCCTAAACGGATGGTTGTAAGTCGGGGAACACCTGCACAACCATAAGGCACAGCTGAGATGGAAAGGAAGAGGGGTGTGTTGCGTGACCTGAAAACTGCACGCTTGACAAATGCGCACCGACAAAACCGTGCCGACGAAACCGCACCCGCCATCAACAAACAACATAGTGGGACGCGAAAACAACGTTATAAAGGGTTAGGGTTATAACATTGTTTTCGCATCCCATTATGTTGTTTGTTGATGGTGGGCGCGGTTTCGTCGGCGCGGTTTCGTCGGTGCGGTTTCGTCAGCGCGGTTTCGTCGGCGCGCATTTGTCGGTGAACCTGTGCGTTGCAGAAGAGGGGGCGCAACGGAAGCTTCTGGGGAGAAACAACATGTGAACCAACAACTTCTGAAGCCACAACGTCTCTCCTAAACCCCCTCCCACCTCTGGTGAGGGTTGGTGAGAGCAAAAGGGATGTGTGTTTGTGTATCTGTCTGTCTGTCCATCTGTGTGTGTGTGTGTGTGTGCATGTGTGTGAAAGAGCTTAAGCAAAGCTCAGCTGTGTTGTGCTCGACGCAGCCAGGGGGCTAACAAAGAATTCTTTGTGGGCCTTTTTGTTGTGAAGTGTGGGCTACTCACTCAGCTTTGACGGCTGGGAGGCTATGATCTCAGGGAAAGCGGTGTGAGTGTGTCCCACGCACAAGCTCCCAGCCGGCTCAAGTGGGGCCCTCGAAAGCTATTCTCGAGCCCTGAAGCACAGCAGGAGGGGGAGAACGATTAACCGAGGGTCTCCTTGGGGTCTCTCAAGGAGACAGATCCTCCGTAAGGCAGATCTCCTGTTTGCATCATTTTGCTTTTCCTTGCGTGGGGCTCTGAAATGCTCCTTGGCTGTCTTGCAAAAAGGGGCTTTGTGTTACACGCTCACTAACAACACGACTGGCCAAGACCTGGTAGAACCTGGATGGCGAAGCTATGGCACGCATGCCACAAATGGCACGCAGTGCCCTCTGTGCGGGCAAACCAGCCTTCGCCCCAGCTCAGCTGAACCACACATGTGCACACACCTGACCAGCTAGCCTTCAGGTCTCTGCCACGCATGCATGGGGTGGAGCGCATGTGGGGGAACACACATGTGCATGTGTAAGGATAAATGGTGCATGCACAGGGGCACTCGTATTCCATTTTCGGCCCCCGTGCACAGTTCCCCTGCACACCGTTTTTGCCATGGAAGGCCTCCTTGGCACCAACCTGGAAGCCAAAAATGGGGGAGGGGCGCATGTGTGTGGGGCGGGGGAGCATGGGGGGGTTGCGCGCACATTGCATTATGGGTGTGGGCACTTACGAGGGCTTTCAGCAAGCGACGACAAAAAGGTTAGCCATCACAGTGATAGAAAAAGGAGAGTGCAGGCAGTCCTTGACTTATAACACTTTGTTTACTGACTGTTTTTAATTGCAACAGCACTGGAAAAAGTCAATTAGGACTGTTTTTCGCCTGAATCCCCATGGTCACGTGATCAAAATTCGGACGCTTGGCGACTAATTCATATTTATGGCGGCTGCAGTTTTCCCGGGTCACGTGACCACCTCCTGTGACCTTCCGACGAGCGAAGTCAATGCAGAAGCCGGACTCACTTAAGCGGCGGAGATTCACTGAACAACTGTTGTAAAGGAACAAAACTTGCTTAGCAACTGCCTTGTTTAGCAACAGAAATGTGGGGCCCAATTGTGGTCATATGTCGAGGACTACCTCCGACACGTATAACCACAACTGAGCCCCAAATTTCATTTGCTGAGCAAGACAGTTGCTAGAGTGTATTTTGCCCCATGCTTACGACCATTCTTGTCGCCCTTGTTCAGAGGATCCCTGCAGCTGTTAAGTGAGTAGCGTGGTTGTTAAGTGAATCTGGCTTCCCCATTGACTTTGCTTGCCAGGAGGTTGCAAAAAGTGATCACATGACCCCAGGATGCTCCAACCATTATAAATATGAGTTAGTTGCCAAGCGTCTGGATTCTGATCACGTGACCTCGGAGAATGCTGCCACCGTCCTAAGTGTGAGAAACGCTCATCATCAGAAATCCCTTTTTTGGTGCCTTTGCAACTTTGAATGGTCACTAAATGAACGGTTGTAAGTCAAGGAGTACGTGTACAGGGTGGAATAAGGTCCGTGGTCAAACTGGCCTTCACTAGGGGTGGGACTGAAATTTTTTAGCAACCAGTTCTCTGCCCGGTTGCTGGGGAGTGTGGCCTTGGGGTGGGGGGGGCGTGGTCTACTCGGCCTCCTGCACCATGGCCGGTTGGGGGGATCTGGAGGCTTTCCTCAAGCCACTAGGAGGGCGCCAGGCTCTGGAGCCTCCCCGGAGGCCAGAAACAAGCCTGTTTCCGGACTTCCGAAAGGCCCATTGTTCGCCTTCCCAGAGCCTCCGCTCGGGCCCTGCACTTACCTGGCATGATGAACTCCTGGGAGGGGTGGGCGTGGCCAGCCAGTCCTTTCAACTACTAGTTCAGCAAACCAGATGTAAAATTAGATCCGGTCCGAACCGGCTGAATCCGATCCCTGGCCTTGACCTACCTTTACTGTACTGGATGGCCATGGCTATGATTGTACTCAGCAGCAGAACCGCCACGAAGAGGGAAATCACCCAGAAGACCAACTTCAGATGGATTTGGGAGCCAAGGCGACTCAGCAGGAGGCCATCCCCTTTCCGGAAGCCCACCTTGAAGAAGAGACAAGAATCAAAGAGAAAACAGAAAAAGAAGCGGGAGATGGAATATATCAAAGTACCAGTCTGTCAGGGGCGGGCTTCTGCTCTAGCTAAGATTCTGTGCAGTTCAGAGAACCCCCAAATCCCACTCCTGGCTGCCCCCCCTGCCCCTCCCAGGAGTCCCCACACAGCCTGTTTTGGATGCAGGTAAGTGCAGGGCACGCACAGAGGTTTGGGGAGGTGTGGAAAACTGGCCTACCGGAAGTTCGGGATGGGGTGGATTGTTGCCGGCATTACTGCTGGTTCGGTATGTGCAAAAATTTTGTTCCCAGCTGTTCCCTTGCCTCACTGCTGTCTAGCACCTGATCACTGCCAGACAGCCTCGGCCCCCTCTCTGCCTCCGACGCAAAGCCCTCGTCCGAGCCTTCCCCAGCCTCCAGGACTGGCCCTTGCTCCCCCGCAAACTCTTCACTGTCTGACTCTGCTGCCAGCTCTGCTGGCCGCTGGTGGGCCACGCCCATTACCTAGTTAGGGTCATGAAACATCTGCAAGAAAACAACCAAGCTCAGAGAGCATCAAAGACCCCTCATTTTAACCCTGAGCTACAAATATTCTCCTTTATGGATGATAAGTGTGAAAAACGGCCCTAAGTCACTTTTTTTCAGTGCCATTGTAGATTTCAAAGGTGACTAAATGATGTATTTTAAGTTAAGGATTACCTGTATCTCTTTGCTCTAAAATCAGGAACTGCTTCTAGTCCTTAGCGAAATTCTGGATTGTGTTTTTAAAGTTCAAGCGATTTCTCCTGTTGCCTTTCAATGGCTTACCGCAAACCCCGTGACTTAAAGGGCAACCAAGGCCTGATGTTTAGCTTCCTTTTTAATCATGTCACACCGAACTCAGCTGCATCAGAAATGAATCTTCTGCCACTGGCAGTCCAGAATGACGTCTTCCCCATAAAAACAATTCTTGCTCGTCTCCCCAAATAGGAATAAAGTCAGAGTTGTAAATCTCAAGTGCAATTTGTTGACTTCAGTGAAGGATTGGAAGCAAAGCTCGTAGCCTTTATGCAAGCTTCGTTGGAACCAGCTGCCCTCAACTCTCTTTCTCCTCAACGTCCATTCGTGTTTTGCAAGCTTTAACGCTGCAATTATATGTAAGCAGTCCAGACAACGCTGGGTATATTACAATTATTTCACACAAATAATTGTGTTACCAAGCAGCATCAGATACGTGTCAACCCTGAAGCCGACCTGACCATGGCCATCTTGGAAATTTCAGGGTTGTCGCACTGGAGCTGAGGGATAGGGAGGGAGGGGGGGGATTAGAGATAGCTGGGATTTTGTAGCCAAAACAAAATACTTCCTCTTGGGAACCAAGGACATTTTCACACCTGGTCAGAGGGAGGCGGAGCGATGCCACCAGGCAACAAGACAGCATCGTGATTGGACCATGTGATTGATTGTTTTGGGGAAGTGACAAACTTTTAGTTTTCATTAGGTGAAGACCACAGGGACCTTCAGAGTCGGTTTTCACCGGATCTGTGCCACTACATTTCCAGTAAAGCTATTCTTCGAGGAATCTACCTGCCTCGGAGTTTTGCTTAATATATGGATCTATTACTTGGAACCCTGGCATTCTGAAAAGAGACAGGGTGTGTAAAGATCGCATGGAAGCCTCTCAGGCTGGAGTCGAATCCACGAAAGGTCACAAATGTTATTTTTCTTCATGTACCCTGAGAGCATATGCACAAAAGACAAATTCCTTGTGTGTCCAATCACACTTGGCCAATAAAGAATTCTATTCTGTTCTGTTCTGTTCTATTCTAAATAATCCTCAGCTTATGACCACAATGGTGTGGTGGCCTGCCAGTAGCCAGCAGAACTGGCAGCAGAACCGGACAGTGAGGAGGTTGGGGAGGAACCAGGGCCAATCCTGGAGTCTGGGGAAGGCTCTGATGAGGCTCTGTGTTGGAGGCTGAGAGGGGGCCAGAGCCGTATGCCACTTATCAGCTGCCTTCAGAGTCAGACATCAGTGAGGCAGAAGAACAGCTGGATCCTGTTCCCAGTGTGTGCAAGTGCAGAGCTGCCAGACAAAGGGAACAGCTAAGGAACAAGGGCCGATTTAGGAGTAAAGGCACAGGTGGACGGTGAATGGCCCCTCCCAGAGGGAATAAAAGAGGGGTGAAAGGGGAGTGGAGTTTGCAGGAGACAATTAGTTCATTCCTGCATTCTTGCCAGGTATTGCAGCATCTGAAAGATACCAGCCTGGCCATTCTCCAAGCCTGATAAAGATCGGTAATTGTGAACTATCTTGAAAGACTGTGGGCCGGGACTTTGCTGGAGAGGAATTCACTGTCAATTAAATGAAAGGGGTTTATCGCTTCATGCTGCTGGGGAAGCCTCGGTCAGAACAAATGGAGCATAAGATTTCCAACACTAAGCAAAATAGTTGAAGTGACCTGTGTCCTATTTCGTGACCTCTTTCCCATGGCTGTTAAGTGAATTGCCACAGTTGTTATATGAATCGTGCAGTCAATGGCTCCTCGCATTGATTTTGCTGGGTGGAAAGCAGCTGAGAAGGTCACACATGGGAACCCCCAGGACACTGCAACCCTCATATATACATGCCAGTTGCCAAGTGCCCCAATTCTGATCACGCGACCAAGGCAAATGCTGCAACGGTCGTTAATGGGAAAATTAATCATCTGTGGCTTTTTTTCAGTACCCGTTGCCACCTCGAATGGTCGCTAAGTGAATGGTTGTAAGTTGAGAGCTTCCTGTACCTCTCACCGTTCACCCTACCTCTACGCTGTCCGGAGATGTGTTGCTCCCATCCCCAGTGGCATCCAGCACTTCGTCCTCTTGAAACATGGCTCGCTTATACTCCGTCATCTGAAGAGAGGGGAAAAATGGGGAAAAATAATTCTGCGGTTGGAAGACACGAGAGAAAACGCCAGGCGGTCCTCGGCGTACGACGTTCCTATCAGTTCGCACCAGTTCGGTAGAACCGGTTTGTCAAATCTACCGAACTGGTTAGAAGAGGTTCCACCAGTGGACCCGGAAAGTAGGCCACACCTACAGAAGAGGTTCCAAAATTTTTTGAAACCCACCACTGATAGACACACACACACACACACACAGACTCACACAGAGAGAGAAAGAGAAAGAAAGGAAGAAAGGAAGAAATAAAAAAAAGAAAGAAAAAGTGAGAGAGAGATGAAAGAAAAAAAGGAAAAAGGGACAGAGAGACAAAAGGAAGGAAAGAAAGAGAGAGAGAGAGAGAGAGAGAGAGAGAGAGAAAACACATGGCCGGCAAGCCACTCCCACCAGTCACATGGCCGGCAAGCCACTCCCACAAAGGAGGCCACACCCACAGAGTAGGTTCGAAAATTTTTTGAAACCCACCACTGGTACGACCACAACGGAGCCCAGTGTCAGGGTTCCAAGTAACAACTGCAACGAAAGACCACTCCGAGGCTTGAAGAGGAGCCAATGTCACGACAACACAACGTGCGGTCTCGACAGTTCGAGACTGCTGTTGACACTTTTGCCACTGGATGGTCCAGCAGAACCTAAACCATCCCGGAGAGACAGTGATCAGGAAGACAAAGCCTTGCTGGTCTCAGGGACACCGCAAAGTCCCTGATTGACGCAAGGGAAGCGCTTCAAGCCGGCGGCAAACAGGCAGCTCCCAGGTTGATGAAGTCGGAGACAGCTCCGGAAGGAAGGAAGTGAAAGTGAGTCCATCGGATGAGGGGGTTTTTTTACTCTGAGAAAGATTGCCCAAAGAAACTTTTTTAAAAAGATAAATTAGTCCTTTAAGTAAAAGAAGAAAGCGGCAAATTTAATTCTAATTGGACTGCCTTGGAAAGTTTTTGTTTTTTCTTGTAACGATATTTTGTGGATTGAAGTGATTGTAACTGAGAAAACCCAAATCTGAAAGCTTCCAGGTTTTCCCCACCCAAAATAAGTCCCTGCCCAGCACCCACATGTCCATCACATGGGCCAATCAGGCCCCATCCAAAACTGGAGATGCCTCCCAATCGCACCATCACAGCTGCAGGGCAAGATGGCCTTGACTCTCTGAGAAAGGAATGTTATTTTGACTATATATCTCCCATACTCCATATAATCCCCCCTCCCATTTTCCCACAGCATTGAATGTGGCAGGCCTGAAGGCCCCAAGGTAACAACTGCGTTACTAACTTAACAGCTGCCGGGCTTCACTTAAGAACGGTGTCAAGGAAGGTCGTAACAGAGGAAAAACTCACATAACAAACGTCTCCCTTAGCAATGGAAATTCTGGGTTCGGTTGTGGTCGTAAGTTGAGGACGACCTCTAGTGGGGATAAAAATGCCAAATCCAGTCTAAGAATCTGGCTGGCTGTGCGACCAACCCTAATAGTAATAAATTCCTGAAAATGTTGCTCTTTCTAGGGTTAATTGAGAGAAAGGCCATGTTTTTCTCCAGTGCGAAGGAATCGTCACGTTTCCATCCAGTGATGATTCTGCGCAGCTTTTCCAGACATGAGAATGCGGAGAAGAAAAGGAGAATGCAAAGGTCTGACTTCTGCCTAATGTCCTTTTGGAAACACAGATTCTATTTCAGGAATGGCAGTTCTAAGTCTGCAAGAGGAAGAAGGGAAGAGAAGGACAGGATGGACAGGATGACCAGCAGCGAGATAGGCAGCAAGACAGGCAGACTCCATTGTATTGTATTGTATTGTATTGTATTGTATTTGGTTTATTTGTATGCCGCCCTTCTCCAGGAGGGACTCAGGACGGCGAACAACTCAGGGGGGAAAGGGAACATAAACAACAGTACACATAATTAAAATACACGAAAATCACACAGCCATACCAGTCGAGAGGGGAGGGGAACTCATCAACCCCAGGCCTGCCGGCACAGCCAGGTTTTGACGGCTTTCCGGAAGGCCTGGAGAGAGGTGAGGGTCCGAATCTCTGTGGGGAGTTCGTTCCAAAGGGCCGGAACCGCCACAGAGAAGGCCCTCCCCCGGGTCGTAGCCAGATGGCATTGGCTGGTGGATGGAACCCAGAGGAGGGCGACCCTGTGAGATCTGACGGGTCTTTGGGAGGTAATTGGCAGCAGGCGGTCTCTCAAGTACCCAGATCCAATACCATGAAGGGCTTTAAAAGTTACGACTAGCACTTTGAAACGTATCCGGAGACCGATCGGTAGCCAGTGCAGCTCGCGGAGGATAGGTGTAATGTGGGTGTACCGAGGTGCACCCACAATCGCTCGCGCGGCTGCATTCTGGACGAGTTGAAGTCTCCGAATACTCTTCAAAGGCTGCCCCATGTAGAGCGCATTGGCAAAGGGAGATTGGAAAGAGGAGCTTTGGGAATCGATCGTCCCGGAGAAAAATCGATGGGGTCGCTAGGAGTCCAAAGCCATTTCCTGGCACACCATTCGTTTGGAAAAAAATTCTATGGGAGAGGTCGTTGGGGCACACGGTCCCCCATTCCTTGGCCTGTGTGGCCAATGATATTGAAGGAATATTTTCACCTTGTTTTAAAAAAATAAATGCATGCTACAGTTCTTTATGGAACATGCATGCACTTTAAAACAACAACAAGAGTCTTCTAATGTGGGAAAAGCAGTAACTGGTACTCCTCACAATCATGGGTTTAGCAACCAAAATTGCAAAGGGAGGGAGGGGGAAGATGGGAATGAGAAGGAGGGAGGGAAGAAGGAAGGAAGGAAGGAAGGAATGAGGGAGGGAGGGAGGGAGGGAGGGAGAGGAGGGAGAAAGGGAAGGAGAAGAAGAGAGGCAAAAAAGGAAGAGGGAGGGAGGAAGAGATGAAAATGAGGAGGGGGAGGAGGAGGGAGGGAGGAGGGAGGGAGATGGGAATGAGAAGGAGGGAAGGAGGGAGGACAGAAGGAAGGAAAAGAAGGGAGAAGGGAAGGAGAAGGAAAGAGGAAGAGAAGGAAGGGGGAAGAGGGAGGGAGGAAGAGATGGGAATGAGGAGGGAGGGGAGGAAGGAAGCAAAGAAGGAAGAGTTGGAATGAAAAGGAGTTGGGAATGAGAAGGAGGGAGGAGGAGATGGGTATAAGAGGAGGGAGGAAGGAAGGGAGGAAGAGATGGGAATGAGAAGGAGGGAGAGAGGGAGGAAGGGAGGAAGGAAAGAAGGAAGGGATGGAAATGAGAAGGAGGGAGGGAGGAAGGGATGGGAATGAGGAGGGATGGAGGGATGGAGGAAGGAAAGACGGAGGGAGATGGGAATGAGAGGAAGGAAGGAAGGAAGGAAGGAAGGAAGGAAGGAAGGAGAAAGAAAGAAAGAAAGAAAGAAAGAAAGAAGAAAGAAAGAAAGAAAGAAAGAAAGAAAGAAAGAAAGAAAGAAAGAAGATTTCAGGAAGCCTGGTTGAAGGCAGAACAGGCAAATGTGGACTCATTTTGACTTGCATAGGTATTCATTCACTGTATGTAAGTCAATCAATTTCCATAGGAAGGAGGTTCAGAAAAAAACACCCTTATTCTTTTTTATGAAGAGGAGCCATCGAATCACCCCTCCCCCTTTCTTAAAAATCCCTTGCTCCTTCTGCACAATTTCCCTCTCCACGCCCCCCTCCCAATCTTTTAATTCTTGTAACCTAGTGGAAGACCAAGAAGTCCCCCCGCTTTAAAACAAGACAGCAACGGATCTCTAAATGTGCTGCGTGTTTTAATCATTATCTCAACCTCTGGCCTGGTGATTCTCCCTCCGCTGGTGCAGTTCCTATATTTAGAAAGGATTACGTGCTCCGATTCCTTGCGCTGATCTGCCCAAGCTGGTTTGTCAGACAGAAATCATCCAGGATAGATTTGGTGTGTCCCTCGGTTACTGAGCATAGTACACAACATTGTCTGCTACAACATCCTACCTGTCAACAACTCCTTCAGCTTCAACCTCAATAATACCTGGACAAATAATAGATACAAACTCAAGATAAATTGCTCCACACTCGATTGCAGAAAATAAGACTTCAACAACAGGGCGGTCAACGCCTGGAATGCTCTACCTATGGAGGATTGTGTCAAGCAGCGAGTTGATAAACTGCCTCCTAAATTACCCTTAAGGTAGTTTTTCTATTCCCTGCTATGTTATAATTTAATTTCTCTTGTCAGTCTCTGGAAGAGTTCTTCAAATTCTTTGTGGAAGCATTATTCTGTGATTTTAAGAAACCTGTAAAAAGTCCTTGACTTGCCACCACTACAGTGGTGGGTTTCAAAATTTTTTAGAACCTCTTCTGTAGGTGTGGCCTGCTTTGTGGGAGTGGTTTGCTGGCCATGTGACTGGGTGGGAGTGGCTTGGCTGTCATGTGACTGGGTGGCCATGGCCAACTTGTAAAATGTGGTGAAACTCACTTAACAACGCTCTTGTTTAGCAACCAAAATGTTGGCTCAGAAACTCTGGCATTTGAAGCACGCAAGTCTTAAAGCTGTCAAGTTACAAGACCCTTGCACCCCTAACCCTTTAGAAAAACACCCCAGGAGTGTTCAAACTTGACAGCTTTAAGACTTGTGGACTTCAACTCCCAGAATTCCTCCTCCAGTCATGTTGGCTCAGGAACTCTGGCATTGAAATGTGCAAGTTTTAAAGCTGTCAAGTCACAAGACCCTTGCACCCTAAGCCTAACCCTAACCCTAACCCTTGTTCTTCCTTGAAGATTTTTCACTTCTTATCCAAGAAGCTTCTTCAGTTCTGTCCCCAGAGACCGTTTTGAAGAACTGAAGAAGCTTCTTGGATTGAGAAGCAAAACGTCTTCAAGGAAAAACAAAATCCAGTCGCCTTTTGAAGCAGCACCTTTGGGACAACCATGCCTTGGATGACTGGGAATTTCCATAGACATTTACATTCCACATTTTTGACCAACTCTCCGAATTTTGTTGGACCCTACTTGGAATTCTGAACGCACACAATTTTTTTCTTGACTATTTTATTGCCTGCTCAATGCTAGTTCAATAAGCTTGCTTCTTTTTCTTGGATGCCTGTAGCTCACTGAATTATTTATTGGTATTTAAGTATTATTTCCTAATTTTGGTGGTTTTGATCAATCCCTTCCCACCCTGCTTTTTCCTGGCTTAGATATATAACCAACCTATGCCGTAAAGATCAGAGGAGGTATTCAGACAGTTCTAACTGGTTCTGGGGAACTGGTAAATTTTGAGTAGCTCAGAGAACTGGCAAATACCACTTCTGGCTGGCCCCGCCCCATCTATTCTCTGCCTCCCAAGTCCCAGCTGATCGGCTGGGTCTTCTTTTGTTGCCCTGCCCAGGAGAATGGAGCTGGAAAGCAGGTTAGTGAGGTGAGGTGGGAATGGAGACTTTGCAGTATCCTTCCCCCGGAGTGAGGAGGAAATGGGGATTTTACAGTATCCTTTCCCTGGAGTGGAGAGGGAATGAGGATTTTGTAGTATCCTTCCCCTGGAGTGGGGAGGGAATGGAGATTTTACAGTATCCTTCCCCTGGAGTGAGGAGGAAATGGGGATATTGAAGTATCCTTCCCCTGGAGTGAGGAGGAAATGGGGATTTTGCAGTATCCTTCCCCTGGAATAGGGAGAGAATGCAGATTTTACAGTATCCTTCCCCTGGAGTGGGGAGGGAATGGAGATTTTAGAGTATCCTTGCCCTGGAATGGAGAGGGAATGAGGATTTTGCAGTATCCTTCCCCTGGAGTGGGGAGGGAATGGAGATTTTACAGTATCCTTTCCCTGGAGTGGGGAGGGAATGGGGATTTTGCAGTATCCTTTCCCTGGATTGGAGAGGGAATGAGGATTTTACAGTATCCTTCCCCTGGATTGGAGAGGGAATGAGGATTTTACAGTATCCTTTCCCTGGAGTGGGGAGGGAATGGAGATTTTACAGTATCCTTTCCCTGGAGTGGGGAGGGAATGGAGATTTTACAGTATCCTTCCCCTGGATTGGAGAGGGAATGAGGATTTTACAGTATCCTTTCCCTGGAGTGGGGAGGGAATGGAGATTTTACAGTATCCTTTCCCTGGAGTGGGGAGGGAATGGGGATTTTACAATATCCTTTTCCTGGAGTGGGGAGGGAATGCAGATTTTACAGTATCCTTCCGCTGCCAGGCCCGCCAAGCCACGTCTCCCAAGCCATGCCCACAGAACCGGTAGTAAAAAAAATCTGAATCCCACCACTGGTAAAGATCCTTTGACACATGGCTTCCTCATAAGTGCTTACTGTGTGTTGCTGTTATGAGACCTATTACACATTCCATAAAAAATAATGAGAAAGAACTGTGCTCATAAAGTGCAGAGTCCCTGAAGCTCATACAGTAAAGCTCAAAGTATGGGAAATAAATGAGATGAGCTTCTACTTTGAGTACAGGAAGAGAAATAGAGTTTAATGGTATAATGGAAACTTGGTGAATGACATCCATCAGGGATGCAGAAAGCATTTTGCTGTTCCCCAGATGGCTCTTCCCCCCCCCCCCTCTGAGAATGTCTTGATCTGCTGTTCTGGGAGTCTTTGTCATTTTCTAGAAATAAAGTGAATTAGCTTAGAGATGCTTCAGAGATAATTTGGGTTAAAAAAAACTAGAATGAATATTAGTAGGGGCCTGGTATTACTCATGCAAAGGAGGAGGGGGGAGGAAGTGAAGGAAGAGGAGGGGGAGGAGGAAGAGGAGGGGAGGAGGAGGAGGAGAAGAAGAGGAGGAGGAAGAGGAGGAGGAAGAGGAGGAAGAGAAGAAGAAGGAGGAGAAGGAGGAGGAGCATGAGAAGGAGGAGGAGGAGAGGAGGAGGAGGAAGAGGGGGAGGAGAAGGAGGAGCATGAGAAAGAGGAGGAGAAGGAGGAGGAGGAAGAGAAGAAGAGGAGGAAGAGGAGGAAGAAGAGGAGGAGGAGAAGAAGAGGAGGAGAAAGAGGAGGAAGAAGAGGAGGAGAAGGAGAAGGAGGAGGAGAAGGAGGAGCATGAGAAGGAGGAGGAGAAGGAGGAGGAGGAAGAAGAGGAGGTGGAGGAGGAGAAGGAGGAGAAGAGGAGGAGAAAGAGGAAGAAGAGGCCGGTAAGGAGAAGGAGGAGGAGAAGGAGGAGCATGAGAAGGAGGGGGAGGAGGAGGAGAAGAAGAAGAAGAGGAGGAGGAGGAGGTAGAGGAGGAGAAGAAGGAGGAGAAGAGGAGGAGAAAGAGGAAGAGGAGGAAGAGGAGGAGGAGAAGGAAAAAGAGGAGGAAAAGGAGGAGAATAAGAGGAGGAGGAGGAAGAGGAGGAGGAGGAAGAAGAAGAGCGAGAATAAAAAACTGACATGACCATTTTTCACACTAATGCCCATTTGCGGCATCCATGATTTATATTCGGGATTCTTGACCCCTGACTCCCATTTATGATCGTGTCCGGGGTCCCCTGATTCCCCTTTGCGACCTCCGTGACCAGCAAAGTTGAGGGCGAGCCAGATTCATTTAACAACCGTGTTACCCATGTAAGAACGGCAGCGATTCACTTAACGGACATGATGAGAAAAGCCGTAAAAGGGAGCAAAGGAATTTGTCACTTAGCAACATCAATGTTGGGCTCAATTGGGGGTGTCCTTGGAGGACGATTGTGGTTTTCCAAGAAAACAAAGATACGTCACTCAGCAGGATATCCACAATGAACTTAACTGACCCGGAAAGGTTTGAGAAGATACCCCAACTTGTCAGAATGCAACACTGGGAGAACTACTCATGGCCTGAAAAATTGAAACCCTGCACTATTTATTGTTGTTAGTTGTGAAGTCCTGTCCAACCCATCGCAACCCCATGGACAACGTTCATCCAGGCCTTCCAGTCCTCTACCATCCTCTGGAGTCCATTTAAGCTCACACCTACTGCTTTGGTGATCCATCCATCCATCTCATTCTCTGTCGTCCCCTTCTTCTTTTGCCCTCAGTCCTTCCCAGCATGAGGCTCTTCTCCAGGGAGTCCTTCCTTCTCATTAGGTAGTATTTGAGTTTCAGAAGATGATAGATAGATAGATACATAGATAGATACTGTAGAGAGAGAGAGAGATAGATAGATAGAGAGAGAGAGAGAGAGAGAGAGAGAGAGAGAGAGAGAGAGAGAGAGAGAGAGAGAGAGAGAGAGAGAGATGATAGATAGATGATAGATAGATAGATAGATAGATAGATAGATAGATAGATAGATAGATAGATAGATAGATAGATAGATAGATAGATAGCTTCAGTGACTCCATCCAGCCACCTCATTCTCTGTCGTCCCCTTCTTCTTTTGCCCTCAATCTTTCCCAGCATGAGGCTCTTCTCCAGGGAGTCCTTCCTTCTCCTTAGGTGGACAAAGTCTTTGAGTTTCCTCTTCAGGATCTGGCCTTCTAAAGAGCAGTCAGGGTTGATCTCCTCTAGGACTGACCGGTTGGATGGCCTTGCAGTCCAAGGGACTCAATGCAGGAGTCTTCTCCAGCACCATAGTTCAAAGGCCTCCATTCTTTGGCTCTTAGCCTTCCTTATGGTCTAAACTTCACAGCCATCCATTGCGACTGGGAAAACCAATCTATTTATTAAGCCTTCATAACGAAGCTTTCTTAGCCTCTAAAAAAAAGCAGCCACCACACCGTGGGCCCTGCTGGTTCCTAGGCTTTCATCTTGTGATCACTACTTTCCACTCTTCTCTCTGGAGGAAACATGAGGGCACAGGAAAGCAGGGAAAGCAAGAAAAACAGCAGAATCTCAAGATATCAAATGACATCGTTTTATAAACAGCTGCCAGGGCTGCAAAACACAGTTCGTTCAGCACCTCTCCCGTTAGAATAGAATAATAAGAGTTGAGAGGGACTTTGAAAGTCTTCTAGTCCAGCGGTCACCAACTGGTGTTCCGTGGACCACTGGTGGTCCGTGAGAAAATTTCGGTGGTCTGCAGAAAAATGATTTGCATTTTTTATATTGTATTAAATCCAGGGTCCTCAAACTACGGCCCCTGGGTCGGATACATGCAATGGACGCTTGTGTTGCTGCAGAGAGTCTCCCCCTTCGGGTTTTTTTGTGTGGGTCGGAGGGGTCCAGAAATTCTGACTTGGGGGTCTGCTTTAGCCTCCTGGTGGGGGGCTTTGGGTGAAGGCTGGAGGGAAGCGCCACTGGGGAGAAGAACCGGAGGGCCTCGTTCCAGTGGAGCTGCATCATGGCCTGGAACTGGCTGACCATCTCAGCCCGCTGAGCCTCCAGGTGCCGGTACCTGGCCTTGCACTCCCACAGGTCTTCCCTCTGCTTGGAAAGCCCATGCTCGTAGTCCTCAGTGAGGTGCTTCTACTGAGCTTCCTTCTCGGTCAGATCTAATTGGAACCAAGCTGTTTTGCCAACTCTTTCTCGTGGTGGCTGCTTAGCTCCAGGAACTGCTTCCTGTTGGGGCCCTAAGGAGCCCCGGGTGGGGATGCAAGAAGTGGCGAGTAGAGGCTGGTGAGGCGCCCTTGATATGAGTGACATTGAGTTGGCCACGCCCACCCATTCACCTAGTCACGCCCACCCAGGCGGTCATTAGGCAGATCATTTGAGTGGTCCGCAGGATGTAAAATTATGAATTTAATGGTCCCTGAGGTCCGAAAAGTTGGTGCCCTCTGTTCTAGTCCAACCCCTTGCTCAGGCAGAAAACCCTACGCCACTTCAGACAGTTAAAGGCAGTCCCTGACATACAACAGTTCATTTATGGATCATTCACAGTTATGACAGCACGGGGGGGTGGAAAACCCAGTTGTAAGAAGTTTTCACACTTCCATCCCATCCATGATCAACATTCAGCAACCCTGTCACTAACAACTGCAGCAATTCGCTTAAAAACGGGGCAAGGAAGGCCGTAACCTGGGGCAAAATTCCCGTAACAACTGTCTCGCTTGGCAGTAGAAATTTTGAGCTCAATCGTGGTCTTAAGTCGAGGACCACGGGTATACCTTTAGTATAGGAGAGTAGAAAGGGGCTGTGCAAATAACCTTGAGGAACAGGAAAAAGAACCATAGCCAAGTCAATGCTCAGATAAGAGAAATTTGAGTCCAAAGTGGAAGGGCAACCGGAAAAAGCATCTCAGCATGCTGACTGCGGAAATTCCGAGAGTTGAAATCCATACATCCCAAAATCGTTGAGGTTGAGAAACTCCAATCTGGTCAACCTGCCCCAAGGCTGACAGAAGAATGAATCAGGGTGTCAGGCCTAGAAGCCATCTTTTGCCTTGGACCTTCCAGCCCTCCACATTTTCTACTATGGGAAAATGGGAGGAGGGATTATATGGCGTATGGGAGACATATAGTCAAAATAACTAGGCCTCCTCCGAATTCCATCCGCCGGCCAGTGCCGACTGGTGACTAACCGGAGGAGAGCCTTCTCTGTGGCTGCTCCGACCCTCTGGAACGAACTCCCCGTGGAGATTCGCACCCTCACCACCCTCCAGGCCTTCCACAAAGCCCTTAAAACCTGGCTGTTCCGACAGGCCTGGGGCTAAAGAACCGTTGCCCCCGCCTCGAATGGTATGATGTTGTGTGTTTTTAAATCATGTATTGTTTTTGTGTTGCGTTAATTTGTCTGTATCCCCCCTTCCCTGGTTTGAGTTGTGAGCCGCCCTGAGTCCCCTTCGGGGAAAAGGGCAGCATATAAATGAAATAAACATTCATTCAAACATTCAAACATTCCTTTCCCAGAGAGTCAAGGACATTTTGCCCTGTACCTGGAGTGGTGTGACTGGGAGGTATCTCCAGTTGGGAGGGTGCCTGATTGGGCCATTTGATGGACATGTGGCTCAGGAGTGGACTTGCTGCCAGTTTTACTACCGGTTTGCAACCCACCCGCGCGTGCGTGCACTCTTCAATGCAAATTGTTCTTCACGCATGTGCAGAACAATTTACAGTGGACTAAAAACCAAAATGGCGGCAGCCCAGCGGTGGTGAGGGCACCAGTTCGGGGGCGTGGCAGGGTTGAATCACTGCTGGTTCTGTGACCCAGGCCTGAATTCCACTACTGGTTCGGCTGAACCGGGCCAAAATGGGAGCAACCCACCTCTGATGTGTGTGCTGGGCAGGGACTTGGACTTTCTTTCGGATGGGGAAAGCTGGAAGCTTTCAGATTTGGGTTTTCCCAGATGTGCCAATAGGGCATCTCTAATAAAATGGAACTTTGAGGAACTTTAAGCCTCGGAGTCTTTTCTGGAACCCTGACAGTGGGCTCCTTTGAAGGATTCTTCAACACAGGTACTCTTCAACTTACAACAGTTCATGTAGGGACCATCCGAAGTTACACTGAACAAAAAATGATCATTTTTCACATTTATAAGCCTTGCAGCATCCCATCACATGATCAAAATTCAGGTGCTTGGCAACTGACTCATCTTAATGACGGTTGCAATGCCTTGGGATCTTGGCATCCCCTTTTGCGACATTCCAACAAGGAAATCCAATAAGGGAGCCAGGTTCACTTAACAGCCGTGTTAGTAACTTAACAACCGCAGTGATTCACTTAACAACTGTGACAAGAAAGGCCTTAACATGAGCAAAAGTCACTTAACAACTGTGGCAAGAAAGGTCGTAAAAAGGTGCAAAATTCACTTAGCAACTGTCTCGCTTAGAAATGTTTTGGGCTCCGTTGTGGTTGTAAGTTGAGGACTACCTATAATTGTAAACTGAGGGTTGAACTGTGGAATCCTTGGTTCTCTCTCTGGTGGTTTTCTTGCAGACGTCTCATCAACCTACTAGATAACACCATCAGTGCTGATGTTATTAGAGGTTTAGAGGTTTAGAGGTTTATTAACATTTATAGGCCGCCCTTTTCCCCGAGGGGACCCAGGGCGGCTTACATAAAATCAAGGGAGGGATATACAAACAATAACGCAGACAAACATAGAATAAAATAATGAGCAACATTCATTCATCATTCGGGAAGGGCAATTATCTTTGTCCCCAGGCCTGACGGGCTAGCCAGTTCTTAAGGGCTATGCGGAAGGCCTGGACGGTGGTGAGAGTACGAATCTCCACGGGGAGATCGTTCCAAAGGGTCGGAGCTACTACTGAGAAGGCTCTCCTCCTTGTAATTGCCAGCCGGCACTGGCTGGCAGATGGAACTCGGAGGAGGCCCAATCTATGAGATCTAATTGGTCGCAGGGAGGTAATTGGCAGAAGGCGGTCTAGTTTGGTAATGTAACGTTTGCTGGGAATTGCCCAAGTGTCAATAGGACTCACCACCAATCGGTGCTGATGATGTTACCTAGTTTGTTAATGAAACGTCTAGAAGGAAACCACCAAGCTCAGAGAGCACCAAGGACTCCATGTGCTGGGAATTTCCCAAGTCGGTGGTGGGATGCTGCTGATTTAACAGCCGGTTCGGTCAGCATGTGTTTTGCACGCAAATGCGCTTTGCGCACCCGCACAGATCTGGAAATGGAGCACTTAGAAGCTCAGCTGCTTTCCTTCCAAGTCAGCAATGGTAAGTAAAACAGCGGGGGGGGGGGGGGGAATCAACTGTGCCATGCGATTGAGATGAGCTAGAAAGCAGGAAATAAAGGAGAGGATAGAGGAGGGGCGGGGGGGGCGGGGCCAGCTGATTGTCAGAGCCAACCGGTTCACCCAAACCAGTCCGAACCGGCTGAGTACCACCTCTGGCCCAAGTGCATTTTGTTTCAAACTAAGTTTTTTTAAATTTTTTGATACATATTTAAAATTCTTTTATAAACAGAGTGTCGTCCGGTTTCCCCCCTTTAACATTTTCACATAGAGATAATTCATTTTGCATTGTATTTCCATTTCCCGCTTTAGCCGTGTCATTTTCTTCCCATATTTTCCAACTTTTAAGTTTTACGTATATACATAACGCATGTCATTTTTTTAAAAATCCCTTTTTTAAATAAACCATGCTAAATGATGCACGAGCAACATTAAAAGGTAATAAAGGGCCAGAAAAATTGTCGAAACACAAAGAAAAAGGAGTTAGGAGTGGAACTGGCAAGGAACACAAATGAGAAGGGGAAAAAAATTAACAGTGTAGAAAAAGAAACAAAAAATAAAAACCAGTTAGACGAATCTATGGCACAGGACTTTTTCTGCCCTATGGAGCCTTCAGGGAAGCCTCCTGAAGGCTCCGGAGCGCTAAAACTGGCCCTACGAGCAAACTGGAAATACGTTCCTGAACTTCCGGTTTGCCAATAGGGCTGTTTTTTTTGCGCTCCGGAGGCTTCAGAGAAGCTCCTGAAGCCTCCGGAGGGCCTCCAGGAGGGTGGGGAAGGCTGTTTTTGCTCTTCCCAGGCTCCTATAAAGCCTCTGGAGCCTGGGGAGGGTGAAAAAAGCACGCCAAAAATAGGATGGGAGTGCTGGTCGTGTGCACATGCGCGCTGGGGTCATGCGCATAGCATTATGGGCGTGGCACGCCCGCACACGAACCCCCCTGCGCTCCCCCTACTTTTGGCACGCAAACCACAAAAGGTTGGCCATCACTGAGATAGCAATAGCAGTTAGACTTATATACCGCTTCATAGGGCTTTCAGCCCTCTCTAAGCGGTTTACAGAGTCAGCATATCGCCCCCACAGTCCGGGTCCTCATTTCACCCACCTCGGAAGGATGGAAGGCTGAGTCAACCTTGAGCCTGGTGGGATTTGAACCGCTGAACTGCAGATAACAGTCAGCCTGCAGTACTGCACCCTAACCACTGCACCACCTCGGCTCATACCCAATGCGATTGAGATTTACAGAGGCATAGATAGAGCAGAGAGGGAAAAAAGGGAAATGATATCCAGCAAAGAAATTAGCTAAAAGTAAAGAGAGAAATAGTGGGAAGCGAAAAAGAAAAACCATGGGGAGAGTTATTCCAAAATAAAATATCAAAAAGTGAAAGAAAAGATCCAGAAGAAAAGAAAGAATACATATAAAAAGAAGAAAAAGAAAAGGGGAAAAAACAGGAAGAGGGGATTAGTAAAATAAAATGAAATATGTGAATCATGGTAAAGGGAATTGGTTTATTTCTAAAGGGATAAAAAAATCTGGCACAAGTGTTAATAAGACTCAGCAGCAATCGGTGCTGATGATGTTACCTAGCTTGGTTATGAAACGTCTGTAAGGAAACACCAAGTTCAGAGAGCCCCAAGGACTCTCTACCCCCTGGGAATTGCCGGAGTGCTCAATAAGACTCCCCAGCAACCAACTATGTCTAGACAGAAGCTCTTCAAAACCTTCTATATACCCTATTTTTCAGAGTATAAGACGCACCTTTTTCCCTCAAAAAAGAGGGTGAAAATCTGGGTGCGTCTTATACACTGAATACAGCATTTTTTGCCTCCTGAACCCCCCCCCCCTTTCATCAAAACAGCCATGCATAGCCTTTAGGAGGCTTTCAGAGAGCTCCTGGGGGCTGGAGAGGGCAGAAATGAGCGAAAAATGGCTCATTTTTTGCTCAATTTTGCCCCCCCCCAGCCCCCAGGAGCACTCTATAAGCCTCCTAAAGGCTATCCATGCCCCCTTTTTTGATAAAAAAAAACGGGCTCATTTTTGCAAAAAACAGCTTTTTTCCTCCTTTTTGCTCCCCCCACCCAGGAACGTTCTACAAGCCTCCTAAGAGCTATTCATCCCCTTTTTTTGGAAAAAAAGGGGGGGTCCGTTTTTGCGAAAAATGGGTCGTTTTGGGGAGGTTTGCAGAGTGCAAAAACTTTATTTTTAATTTGCCTCTTCCAAACCTTGGTACGTCTTATACTCCGGTGCGTCTTATACTCCGAAAAATTTGGTAATTCTACCAGTCTTTTGCGATGTAAAAAAAAAAAACTGATTCAAAGGCCGCTTTATTATCTCCCTCCACCAACCTCTTCTTGACGCCGCCGTTTCTCATTTGCAGAAATGGTCGGATTGCTTTGCAGACAGAATTGGCCTTTCATGCGCGTCTCTTCTTTCAGCGCTTGGCTATTCAAAACCTGCCTCTCGCCCTTCCTCGCATGACGGCTCGTCCGTCTCCATTCATTCTTCTTCTCCTTTTCTGCCTCCCACCTGAATTTGAGAATAAGTTCTTCCCGTCCTTCTCTGCCTGGCTGTTTGCGATGCCCGCATTGGCACAGTTCACCGCCTTTAGCAATCTGGGAGGTTTTATTGGGTTGGCTCCCCATATATTTTATAAAAGAGACTTTATTATTCTTATTTATTTTCTTAGTGAATCTTCTGGGTTCTTTTAAACCGAGGCCAGCAGCTCAGTTAAAAACCCAGAAGATTCACTAAAAAAAAAATGAATAAAACTTTCAATCTCAAAGATGGAAAGAACAGTTTGTGCTGTTAATGCTGCATATCAAGTGACTTATGTTTCCTACTTTCAGGTACAGGTAGTTCTTGATTTTCGGCCATAATTGGGACTGGAACTTCTATTGCTAACCAGTCTAGCTGTTAGCTGAGTTACATTGGGTGTTATGATCTTTCTTGCCACCATGGTCAAGCAATGAACTGGCCGACAAATGGTACTCAACGCAGAGGTGAAATTCAATTTTTTTTACCCCTGGTTCTATGGGCGTGGCTTGGTGGGCGTGGTGGGGCTTGGTGGGTATACCTTGGTGGGCATGGGAGGGGATGGATACTGCAAAATCTCCATTCCGTTCCCACTCCAGAGGAAGGATACTGTAAAAACCCCATTCCCTCCCCATTCTAGCGGAAGGATACTGCAAAATCACCCATTCCCTCCCCACTCCAGGGGAAGATTACTGCAAAATCTCCATTCCCTCCCCACTCCAGAGGAAGGATACTGTAAAATCCCCATTCCCTCCCCATTCTAGGAGAAGGATACTGCAAAATCACCCATTCCCTCCCCACTCCAGGGGAAGATTACTGCAAAATCTCCATTCCCACTCTACTCCAGAGGAAGGATACTGTAAAATCCCCATTCCCTCCCCATTCTAGGGGAAGGATACTGCAAAATCCCCATTCCCTCCCCACTCCAGGGGAAGATTACTGCAAAATCTCCATTCCCACTCCACTCCAGAGGAAGGATACTGTAAAATCCCCATTCCCTCCACATTCTAGGGGAAGGATACTGCAAAATCCCCATTCCCTCCCCATTCCAGGGGAAGATTACTGCAAAATCTCCATTCCCACTCCACTCCAGAGGAAGGATACTGTAAAATCCCCATTCCCTCCACATTCTAGGGGAAGGATACTGCAAAATCCCCATTCCCTCCCCACTCCAGGGGAAGATTACTGCAAAATCTCCATTCCCACTCCACTCCAGAGGAAGGATACTGTAAAATCCCCATTCCCTCCACATTCTAGGGGAAGGATACTGCAAAATCACCCATTCCCTCCCCACTCCAGGGGAAGATTACTGCAAAATCTCCATTCCCACTCCACTCCAGAGGAAGGATACTGCAAAATCCCCATTCCCTCCACATTCTAGGGGAAGGATACTGCAAAATCCCCATTCCCTCCCCACTCCAGGGGAAGATTACTGCAAAATCTCCATTCCCACTCCACTCCAGAGGAAGGATACTGTAAAATCCCCATTCCCTCCACATTCTAGGGGAAGGATACTGCAAAATCTCCATTCCAGGGGAAGGATGCTGTAAAATCCCCATTCCCTCCTCATTCTAGGGGAAGGATACTGCAAAATCTCCATTCCCACCCCATTCTGTTGCCAGCCAGAGGTGAGATTTGCCGGTTCTCCGAACTACTTAAAATTTCCGCTACCAGTTCTCCGAACTAATCAAAATTTCCGCTCAGGTTCTCCAGAACCTGTCAGAACCTGCTGGATTTTACCCCTGACTCAATGAGTCGTCCTTATTGGGTCTAGGTCTACATGGAGAGAAGTAAGCAGGGGGTACCACCACAAGGTTCCATCTTAGGCCCAGATATCTTCAATATCTTCATAAACGACTTAGATGAGGGAATACAAGGGGAACTTACCAAATTTGCAGATGATACTAAGCTGGAAGGAATAGGTAACACCCTAGAAGATAGGCTCAAGATCCTGATGGATCTGGAGTCTGGACAGACTTGAACACTGGGGCCTATCTAACAAAGTGACATTCATGTGATCCCCTTTTGTGACTTTCTGACAAGCAAAATCAATCGGCAAGCCAGATTCACTTAGCAACCATGTTACTCCCTGAACAACTGCAGTGATCTGCACAGTAAAAAAAAAATGACAATAAAGGTTATCTTATCTTATCTTAGCCTAAACTAGCCTAGCCTACCAAGCTGAGCTAATAGTCTTTCAATAGTCAAGATGGCCTTTTGACCACTTATTTTTACTCGTTACTAATTAGAACTGCAGAACAAACAGTTGCTACCCAACCTGCCTTCCATTGAGGACCTGTACACTGCACGAGTCAAAAAGAGGGCTGTGAATAATGATAATAACGTATGTATGTATGTATGTATGTATGTATGTATGTATGTATGTATGTATGTTTTATTTGTGCTGATAAATAAATAAAGGGAGACTAGTATAGATCTATCTATCTATACTATCTATCTATCTATCTATACTAGTCTCCCTTTATTTATTTATCAGCACAAATAAAACACAAATATAACAAAGGCAACAGTAAAAATATTGGGTTTCTGTCGTGATGGACTCTTGTGACGAGCCGATTGACAGATGATGGAAGCAGTTAGCTTCCTCCCATAATTGGGGCTTACCAGGGGTTGTGACACTAAATATGTATGTATGTATGTATGTATGTATGTATGTATGTATGTATGTATGTATGTAGTGTCACAACCCCTGGTATGCCCAAATATGGGAGGAGGCATACTGCTTCCTTTCTCTGTCTATCGGCTCATCACAAGAGACCATCCAGACAGAAAGCCAATATTTTTACTGTTGCCTTTGTTACATTTGTGTTGTATTTGTGCTGATAAATAAATAAAGGGATCTATACTAGTCACCCTTTATTTATTTATCAGCACAAATACAACACACACACACACACACATATATATAAATATATGTATGGGTACAATATAAGGAAATGAGATGTAAATTGTAAACAATGATTTGGAAAGAAAGATAGAAAACTTTGTTATTAAATATTATGGATGTTTAGCTAGAATAGGACATAAGGATTTAGTGTCATTGGAGGATTTTAGAAATAGTAAATGAAATACCAGTATGTGGTTACGTATTAAACCTTGGTATATTTTATGATGAAGGACGTTTAAACAATTATAGTCAAATGAAAAGGGCGGTGTGATGATGGCAACATGTATAAATATCTGAGTTAAAATACTTGAGTTAATATGAATTATGCTTGATGACTGTGGAAGAGATGCACGAAAGTCTTTTGTAACCAACTGATACACATTCTACAGTATGTAAAAAAAGGAAGATTTTATGTGCTGTGTTTGTTTTGAAAATTAAAAATTAAAAAAAACTTTAAAAAAAAAAGAGGACTGTGAAAATATTTTCGCATCCTGGACATCAATCGTTTCAACTCCTACCCTCAAAACGACGCTGTAGGGCACTGCACACCAGAACAATTAGACACAAGAACAGTTTCCCCCCAAAAAAACAAATAATCCCTTCAACACCATCAAGTTATTTACCAGAACAACTAAACACGTTGTTTCCCGAAGTGCCATCACTCTGCTAAACAAATAATTCCCTCACCACTGTCAAGCCATTCGCCAGATCTCGCTGCTTTAGCAGAGTAAGGAAGATACTCAGAGAGGATTCACACCCTGGTCAGTGTCCCTTTGCACTTCTACCATCGGGCAGAAGACCTCAAAGTATAGCCAGCCGAACAAATAAGTTTAAAGATAGTTTCTATCCTTGGACTGTGAGACTTTTAAATACAACCACAATCACGCCATGCACACGCTAGTTTTCTTTTTCTTCCTTTTTTCGTTTGTGCTATAATTTTGCACCAGTGAGGTTAAAACCAATTTCGTTGTACAATGACAATAAAGATTATACTTATACTTAAAGCTGCATTACTATTTCTATTACACTTTTCATCGTTCCTATCACCCATCTCCTCCCACTTATGCCTGCAGGACTGTAACTTTGTTGCTTGTATCCTTACGATTTATATTGTTTCCTGATTGCTTATTTGTACCATATGACTATCCTTAAGTGTTGTACCTTATGATTCTTGACTAATGTATCTTGTCTTTTTATGAGAGTATTTGCACCAAAGACAAATTCCTTGTGTGTCCAATCACACTCAGTCAATAAAGAATTCTATTCTATTCTATTCTATTCTATTCTATTCTTCTTTATGTACACTGAGAGCATCTGCACCAAAGACAAATTCCTTGTGTGTCCAATCACACTTGGCCAATACAGAACTCTATTCTATTCTATTCTATTCTATTCTATTCTATTCTATTCTATTCTATCTAATTCCTCTGGACACCTTCTAAGGAAGTTCTCATCCTTCTTAAAATGTTATTTTCATTGCTGCCTATGAACCCATGTTGATGGGTTTCCTGCTTGATCCCGCCTTTGTTGAAAAGCCACAATTTACAAAAGTTCCAAATGAACTGATGCTTGCACCATTTAAGCCCATGCAATGGCGACAAAGCAGGCTGGGATAAATATCCTTACTGATAAGTCATTGGGGAGGGAGGAATCAAGGTCACTTTTCCATGAGATAGGAGGCAACCACATAAATTTGATGAAGAAATAAATCAATACACTTGGAAGGCGACATATGAGCCTACCACTAGAAGGACCCGACAATGGGATTAGCTGAAATCTTGAAATGGATCCTCCTATAGGATATCATAGAACAGAATTCTTTATTGGCCAAGTGTGATTGGACACATAAGGAATTTGTCTTTGGTGGATGTGCTCTCAGGGTACATAAGGAGAATAAAATACATTCATCAAGAATAAAAAGATACAACACAGTGATATTAGTGAATGGTCACCTGGCTGGGACATTCAGAAAACTACTGGAATAATAGAATAGAATAGAATAGAATAGAATAGAATAGAATAGAATAGGGGTGGGGTGGGGGTGGAGGTAGGGATAGGGGTAGGGGTAGGGATAGGGATAGGGATAGGGATAGGGATAGAATGGAATGGAATAGGAATAGGAATAGCAAAGCAATAGCAATAGCAATAGCAATAGCAATAGCAATAGCAATAGCAATAGCAATAGCAATAGCAATAGCAATAGCAATAGCAATAGCAATAGCAATAGAATAGAATAGAATAGAATAGAATCAAATAGAATCTTTATTGGCCAAGTGTGACTGAACACACAAGGAATTTGTCTTTGGTGGATGTGCTCTCAGTGTACATAAGGAGAATAAAATACATTTATCAAAAATAAAAAGATACAACACTTAGTGATATTAATGAATGGTCACCTAGATGGGACATTCAGAAAACTACTAGAATAATAGAGTAGAGTAGAATAGAGTAGAGTAGAGTAGAGTAGAGTAGAGTAGAGTAGAGTAGAGTAGAGTAGAGTAGAGTAGAGTAGAGTAGAGTAGAGTAGAGTAGAGTAGAGAAATAGAAATAGAAATAGAAATAGAAATAGAGTAGAGTAGAAAAAGAAATAGAATAGAGTAGAATAGAGAAAAGAAATAGAGTAGAGTAGAGTAGAGAAATAGAGTAGAGTTGAATAGAATGTAGAATAGTATAGAATAGAATAGAATAGAATAGAATAGAATAGAATAGAATAATAACTACTGAATCAGACTCCTGATGAAGAACACATAACACCTCTTCCCTGCACACCCTCTTCTTGTATATCTTCCACCCTAGTTTTCAGCATTGGGTTGATCACAGTAACCTGGCTGGACTACAAGGAGATCAAATCTGTCAATCTTAAAGGCAAGCAGTCCTGACTGTTCTTCAGAAGGACAGATCCTGAATCTGAAGCTCAAATCCTTTGGTCCCCTAATGAGAAGAGACGACTCACTGGAGAAGACTCCGATGTTGGGAAAGGTGGGAGGCAAAAGGGGAAGAAAGGGGACGGCAGAAGGTGAGACGGTTAGATGGTCTCGTGGATGCAATGAATGTGAACACAAACACAACTTAGCAACTGAATGACAACACAACAACAACCCGGAAACCAAGCCCACTGAGTTAGTTAAGAGGCCAGGGTCTGTTTAAGCGTAAGGAAAAGAAGAGTTAGGCAAGATATGAGAAAGGTGGAATGAATAGGAAGGAACCCATGGACTGAAACTTTAAAAAAAAAGAAAAGATCCAGCTTGATTAGGAAGAATTTTCGGATGGCAGAAGATGGTAAGACATGGACCAGTCTTCCTAGAATTAGGACTAGGAGATCAACACTGACTGCTCTTTAGAAGGTCAGATCCTGAAGCTGAAACTCAAATACTTCGGCTGTATTCCCCAACTGGGGGTCCTCAGGATTAATTAATTGAGAAATTGCTCCTCTGCCAACCCCAATCATCCTCAAAGAGAAGATGGTGTCTGAGGATAATAGGAGTTGGAGTCCATCTATTCTCTGATGGTGCCGTGTTGGGGAAGGATGGTCCATTTGCTACCATATCTGGTTCCAATGTCCAGCATGGCGGTGACACATAGCCCACATTTTAGAAAAACACCAAAAAGTATTAGTTGTTCAATTGATTTACCACTTTAAGCTTGAGTAAGCTGAATAAGGCTGAGCACCAAAGAATGGAGGCCTTTGAACTCTGGTGCTGGAGAAGACTCCTGCCAGTCCCTTGGACTGCAAGGCCATCCAACCGGTCAGTCCTGGAGGAGATCAACCCTGAACTGCTCTTCAGAAGGCCAGATCCTGAGGATGGAACTCAAATACTTTGGCCACCTAATGAGAAGGAAGGACTCCCTGGAGAAGAGTCTCATGCTGGGAAAGACGGCGGGCAAAAGACGAAGGGGACGACAGAGAATGAGGTGGATGGATGGAGTCACCGAAGCAGTAGGCAAGAGCTTAAATGGACTCCAGAGGATGGTAGAGGACAGGAAGGCCTGGAGGAACGTTGTCCATGGGGTTGCAATAGGTTGGACACGACTTCGCAACTAACAACAACAATAAATAGTGCATGGCTTCAGGTTTTCAGGCCAAGAGTAGATCCAGCAACCTCATTGCTGGTGGTTTTCATATGGGCACTGCCAGGGGAGGGGTACCTACCTGGTAGGATGGTTAAGTGTCTTCCCCCCACTGAACAACTATTGAGGGCAGTTCCTCTCTACAATCTCTTCTAATTCTCTCTAAGTTTTGATGAAAGCAAGTCACAAGTTTAGGGCGAAGGAAGTCTTCCTCCAGAACGTAACCAAGGATTCCAACAAACACCTCTAGGTCCGCATCGAACTCAGGTTTCAACTTTTATCCAGAGCCCACCAGCTTTCGAAAGTTCGGGGCAGACCAGCTTAGATTGCCCAATTAGCCCCGTGCCACCTCTGAATCCTCACCCAACCTTAATGCCACAAGAGGTCTTATTCATAATGATCCATTGTCATGGACTTTTGGGAGTGTGGCCACCACAAGGGATGGAAGGCTAGCAAGGCTAGGAGGCATCAGAACGGAAGGCTAGGATGAGGGACGTCTATGGGGACGTCTACATTTGGATGTTTGACAACTCACATTTATGACGGAGGCAGTGTCCTGGGGTCGTGTGGTCCCCTTCTGCGACCTTCTGGCAAGCCAAGTCCAAGGGGAAGCCAGGTTCCCTTAACTTCCGTATTACTAAATGTCCATGGAGAGTCTCGGTCATCATGGTTGTTCCAAAGGTGCTTTCTCCCCTCCCCCCCCCACCAAGAGGTAGCTGGATTTTCTGTTTTTTTTCTTTGAAGACTTTTCGCTTCTCCTCCAAGAAGCTTCTTCTGCTCTGACTGGACGGTGTGGAACAGAAACGTTTATATTCCTTGCAAATGACCAGCTGTCGGCAAGGAATATAAAACCCTTCCATTCCCCACCATCCAGTCAGAGCTGAAGAAGCTCCTTGGAGGAGAAGTGAAACCTCTTCCCAAGAAAAACCAAAAAGGCCAGTTGCCTCTTGGGGGGTGGGGGGGAAAGCACCTTTGGGAGAAACAGATGAGGGCACCTGATCCTCAACTATGCCCCCCCCCCCCGGTGTCCCGGCATCCATCCCAAGGAAAGACTCCAACTGGCTGGAAAAAAGGGTCCATGCTCCACAGCCCCTGCAATCTGGGGGGCACACGGGTGTCTCCGCGTTCAAGACCAATCTTGACCCTTAAGTTCCCCCAACGTAGTGCCCGGACACGTGTGGGTGAGTGAGTGGGTGCGCGGGTGAGTGTGTAAGTGAGTGGGAAGGAGTGGGTGGATGAGTGGGCAAGTGGGTGAGTTGGTGGGTGAGAAGTTGGGTGGGTAAGTGGGTGAGTGAGAAGTTGGGTGGGTGAGTGAGTGGGTAAGTGGGTGGGTGCGAGGGTGGGTGAGTGGGTGGATGGTGAGTGGGTAAATCGGTGGATGGGAGAGTGGGTGCGAGGGTGGGTGAGTTGGTGGGTGAGAGGTTGGGTAGGTACATGAGTGGGTTGGTGAGTGGGTGGGTAAGTGGGTGAGAGGGTGGGTACGAGGGTGGGTGACTGGGTGAGTGGGTGTGAGTGAGTGGGAGGTTGGGTGGGTGAGTGAGTTGGTAAGTGGGTGAGTGGGAGGGTAAGTGAGTGGGTGAGATGGTGGGTGGGTACGAGGGTGGGTGAGTGGGTGGGTGGTGAGTGGGTAAATCAGTGGATGAGAGAGTGGGTGGGTGCGAGGGTGGGTGAGTGGGTAAGAGGGTGAGTTGGTGGGTGAGAGATTGGGTAGGTAAGTGGGTGAGTTGATGAGTGGGTGGGTAAGTGGGTGAGAGGGTGGGTACGAGGGTGGGTGAGTGGGTAAGTGAGTGAGTAGGTGGGTGGGTGGGTGGATGGTTGAGAGGGTGGGTGGGTGAGTGGGAAAGTGGATGGGTGGGCGAGGGATAAAAGTTGCGGGCATGGCGTTCCTCTTCCCCCAACCCAAAAAAAAGCCTCCCCGCCTTTTGGACCGGCCGGTTTCTTTGCCCGGCCCGCTTCAGCCCGGCCCTCGGCTGCGCTGCGCTTTTTGCAAAACAAGCCCGCCCTGGGCCGAAAGCGGGCGAGCGGGCGAGCGGGCGGGCATCCGCCGTTGCTTACTCACGTTGCTGCCGAGCTCCTGGAGAGCCACGCTCATGCTGGCGATCCGGAGGGAGAAGAGGGAAGCCGGCGGCCGCTGCTTCCTAGCGCGCGAGCCAGCCGGGGGCGAGCCGGGCAGGGGCGGCGTCCGGCGCTCGGGCCATGCGGGGCCGCTCCGCCAGGGGGCCCGCGGACCGGCAGCCCGGCCTCTGCCGTCCTTCTCCGGAGAGCGCCTCTGACGATGGGCCGGGGAGGGCAAGGTTGGCGCGCTCCCAGCCGCGCCCTGCGGTGCCTCCGCCGCCTCGGCTCCGCTGCAGCCCGGACGAGGCAAGGAACTGCGGGGAGCCTCCCGCGCCTTCCTCCTACCCCACCGCCGCCGCCGCCGTCGCCACCGCCACCCCGGCCTTCGCCCACCTCCTTGGCCGCTCTAGCTTGCCTTGCCGGGGAATGGCCGTCTTCTTAGCGCGAGAGCGCCGGCTCAAGTTTCAAGTCCTCATGGGTGCGGAGGAGCCGCGCGATCCTTCCCCTCCCCTCCTCCCCTCCCTAACCCGCCGACCCCCTTCGTTGCGATTCGAGGACTGGGGTTGAGGATGAATCGTAGGGCGAGTGGCACCGGCATCCGTCCTCTTTTGCCACCTTATGGTAGGATTGACCATCTCAAGTTTCATGTCCTCATGAGAGCGGAACAGCCGTGCGCTTCTTCTTCTCTCTCCCCCCCCCCCCGACCCCAACAAATCCCCTCCTTGCGATTGATGGCTGGTGCTGAGGGATGCTTTTTTGAATGGTAGGGCAAGTGGCCCTCTTGCCACCTTATTTTAGGATTTATCATCTCAGGTTTCAAGTCCTCAGGGTGCTGAAATGCGCTCGTTCCCCCCTCTCCTCAAACCCCCACCTTGTGATTCGGTGGCTGAGGATGAGGATGAATTGTAGGGCATCCCGGCCCCTCTTGCCACCTTATTTTAGGATTTATCATCTCGAGCTGAGATTTATCATCTCAAGTTTCTAGTTCTCAGGAGTTGTGAACCTTAACCCTAACCTCCCACCTCAAACCCTCTCCGTGCGATTTGGTGGCTGGAGCTGAGGATGCTTTTGAATTGTAGGGCAGGTGGCACTGGCGTCCTTCCCCTCTTGCCACCTTATTTTATGATTTATCATCTCAAGTTTCAAGTCCTCATGAGAGCAGAACAGCCATGTGCTCCTTCCCCTTCCCCCCCCAAAATCCCCTCCTTGTGCTTGATGGCTGGGACTGAGGATGCTTTTGAATTGTAGGGCGTCTTGCCCCTCTTACCACCTTATGATTTATCAACTCAAGTTTCAAGCCCTCAAGAGTTCTGCAGGTTTGTTCCCCTCCTTCCTTACCTTCACCCCTGCCAACCCAACCCCCCTTCGTTTTTGATGGGTGGCTTGGGGTTGAGGATGGTTTTAAATTGTAGGGCGGGCATCCTGCCCTTCTTACCACCTTATGGCTTTAAGGTTTATCATCTCCAAGCTGAGATTTACCCTCTCAAGTTTCAAGTCCTCATGGGTGCGGAACAGCCGCATAATCACCCCCTCGGTCAACCCAAATCCCTCGCTTGTGATTGCTGTCTGGGGCGGAACATGCTTGAATCGTATGGAGGGTGGTATATCTTGCCCTTCTTGCCACCTTTTTTTCTTTTTTTAATTAAATTTTTTATTTTATTTTAATATAAAACAATCCATTTTCCACTAGTGTGTCATCTGGGTTCAAGTATATTTTGTGCCAACAATTGAAATTCACAATCATATTCATTCTTTCATCTATTCTTACCATAATTACCAATACTTTAAATGTCTAATACTATATAACAGTCCTCTTCATAACTTATTTAACTCTGTTAATTATATTAACAATTAGTACATTTTCTGTACAGAATCTTACCAGAAACTTACAGTAAAGAAAATGTATATTTTGATTATCCGTGTTATAACAGCAGCTGGGATTGTATTCGCACAAAACTGGAAAGGTGAAGAGATTCCCTAGAGAGGAGTATGTAATTAGAAAACTACGAGAATGTGCAGAAATGAATAGATTAACACTGGCAATTAAAGAGAAAGAACAAGCTGATGATTATATAATTTGGGAATCATTTTATCGATAGTAAGGAGAATAGATACAAGAATTAGCCATCTTATTTTTCTGATTTAGCTTTGGTGTAAGGAACTTCTCATTCGGATTCTCCCGTTTTCCCCTTCTACAGTCACAATGCAGCTGTGCCCCTCTGTGCACTTCATATAGGTAGTCCTCGACTTACAACAGCAACTGAGCCCAAATTTTCTTTTGCTAAGCAAGACGGCGAATTTGTTCTACAGCCTATCTTGCCACAGCTGTTAAGTGAAACACGGCAGTTGTTCAATGAGCAACATGGTTGTTGAGTGGCTCTGTCTTCGCCATTGATGTTGCTTGCCTAAAGGTTGCAGAAAGGGGATTCCGGGACTCTGGGACACTGCAACGGTCATAAATATGAACTGGTTGCCAACATCCAAATTTTGATCACATCCAAAGGGTTGTTAATCTCCATTCCCCATGAGCTTTGCTTGTCAGCCGAGGTGGCACAGTGGTTAGGGTGCAGTACTGCAGGCCACTTCAGCTGACTGTGACCTGCAGTTCAGCGGTTCTAATCTCACCGGCTCAAGGTTGACTCAGCCTTCCATCCTTCCGAGGTGGGTGAAAGGAGGACCCAGACTGTGGGGGCGATAGGCTGACTCTGTAAACCGCTTAGAGAGGGCTGAAAGCCCTATGAAGCGGTATATAAGTCTAACTGCTATTGCTATTGTCAGAAAGCTACAAAGAGTGATCACACCTGGCCCCAGAACACTGCGACGGTTATAAACATGAATCAGTTGCCAAGCATCTGAATGTTGATATACGGGACCAAGGAGATGCTGCAATGGTCGTATGTGTGAAACACGTCATCAGTCACTTCTTTTCAGTGCCTTTGTTACTTCGAAAACTCACTAAAACGAAAGGTTGTGAATTGAGGACCACCTGCAGTGTGTAGCACATTCACTTTGCATTGAAAGCAGTAACAGCAACAGAGTTGGAAGAGACCTTAGAGGTCATCTAGCCCAGCCCCCCTGCTCATGCAGGAGACCTATACTATTTCTGACAAATGGCTGTCCAGTCTCTTCTTGAAAGCCTCCAGTGATGGGGCATCCACAACCTCCGAAGGCTATCGGTTCTCTGATTGATTGTCCTCACTTTTAGGAAATTTCTCCTTAGCTTTATGTTACTTCCTCGAGCAGTTTCCATCCATTATTTCTTGTCCTGCCTTCAGGTGCTTTGGAAAATAAGTTGGCCCCCTCTCCCTTGTGGCAGCCTTTCAAGTATTAGAAGACAGCTATCATGTCACCCCTGGTCCTTCTTTTCACTTGTGGCCCAGCAGGAGCCGTTGGAGCTGCCGATGGACTCCAATAGCGAGAACCCCTATGAGTCTGCTCTGGAAGATGTGGAGGATCCTGGACAGGGTTCAGACTCAGAGCAGGGACCAGAGAGGCTGGTTGGCCACCAGGAGGCGCCTGAGGCATGGAGCAGTGGGGAAGATCAAAGGGAGTTTGTCCCTGACGCCAGGCAACTTAGGGAGGAGAAACGGAGGCAGCAGTTACGGAGACAGACTCATAAGAGATAATCAAGCCAAGGTGGTTGTGGCTTGGCCCCTCCCAAGAGAGTATATAAGAAGAGACTTTGGGAGGAATCCTTTTGCAGGACACAACCATTTGTAATAATCTGGAGAACTCCTTGTCTGATCTGCCTTGTGTTCCTGTGTCTGTTGGAGTCTGGGTTGCTGCCAACTTCTTGCCAGTGAGTGTTTGGGCTTTCAGCCAACAGGATTATAATTGCTGTGAATAAAGAGTGGCAAACAGCTAAGCCTGCGTCTGCGTTCATTACCGGACGGAGGGGGGCCAGAACAACTAGGTAAACCCAGTTCTTTTGTATGTTATAGCTTCTAGGCCCCTAATCATTTTTGTTGCTCTTCTCTGAACTTTTTCCAAAATGTCAACATCTTTTTTGTATTGGAGTGACCAAAACTAGATGCAGTATTCCAAGTCTGGTTTTAGTAGGGCTTTATAAAGAGGTACATTTTTTTTTATAAAGCAGAGACATCACCCTGCCAACAAAAGTGCCTATAGTCAAGGCTATGGTTTTCCCGGTTGCAATGGATGTGTCAGCGTTCCAAATATCATGCAGAATTAAATCAGAGTCCAAGGCAGAGCTATCCTTCAAGTTCCAATTTAATAAGACAGACATGTTGGCACAACTGTGGAATCCCAAATCTAAAAGCTTCCTGGGATTCCACCCAGTTGAAACTTCATGATCTTATCTCCACACCCATAAATCCATCACATGGTCCAATCTTCTTCGGCCACGCTGGCATCTCCACTCAGCTGGTTCCGGTCAGGTGCAGAGGTGTGGAGACAAAAGATGACCTTGGGCTTCTAGAAAGGAATGAGAACAACACATTCCACAATTCTACTCCTTTCTATTCCCCCTCCCAATTACTACACTAATGATACAGCATAATGAAATAATAGAGAGAATGGCAGGCCAAAGATCCTAAAAAGGAATATAACTGCAGGCCTGACAGGATGGCTGTGAAAGTTGGACCATAAGAAAGGCTGAGTGCCAAAGAATGGAGGCCCTTGAACTCTGGTGCTGGAGAAGACTCCTGCGAGTCCCTTGGACTGCAAGGCCATCCAACCGGTCAGTCCTAGAGGAGATCAACCCTGACTGCTCTTTAGAAGGCCAGATCCTGAAGATGAAACTCAAATTCTTTGGCCACCTAATGAGAAGGAAAGACTCACTGGAGAAGAGCCTCATGCTGGGAAGGATTGAGGGCAAAAGAAGGGGACGACAGAGAATGAGGTGGATGGATGGAGTCAACAAAGCAGTATGCATGAGCTTAAATGGACTCCAGAGGATCGTAGAGGACAGGAAGGCCTGGAGAAACATCCATGGGGTGGCGATGGGTCAGACACAACTTTGCAACCAACTAACAACTAAGAGGTACTAATACTTCACGTGATCTTGATTCTATCCTTTTGTTAATGCAACCTATGATTATATTGGCTCCTTTGGCTGCAGCTAAACGCTTTTGACTCATGTTTACATGGTTGCCCACTCCAAGATCCCTCTTAGAAGCAGTTGACCAAGGGATCAAACTGTTTTCTTAAGAGGAAGTGGGCATTTTAGCTCTAGAAATCAGAACCGAAACTTCTAAAGCTGGCTCTCACAGCACTTCCAGGGCTATGGATAGGCTTCATTCATCATTAATGTAAAGGTAAAGGTTCCCCTCGCATATATGTGCTAGTCGTTCCCAACTCTAGAGGGTGGTGCTCATCTCTGTTTCAAAGCCCAAGAGCCAGCGCTGTCTGAAGACGTCTCCGTGGTCATGTGGCTGGCATGGCTAAACGCTGAAGGCGCATAGAACGCTGTTACCTTCCCACTAAAGGTGGTTCCTATTTTTCAACTTGCATTTTTTACGTGCTTTCGAACTGCTAGGTTGGCAGAAACTGGGACAAATAACGGGAGCTCACTCCGTTACACGGCACTAGGGATTCGAACTGCTGAACTGCCGACCACCTGATCGACAAGCTCAGCGTGTTAGACACTGAGCCACCGCCTTGTCTTATTCCCTTATTCACTGTAATCTCATCCCTAAGCGAATCGCTTTTTTCAAAAGCCAGATTAGATGCATTGCCATCAAAGTATTCTAAATGACAGATTTAAAAGAAAAAAATCCTCTCTGTCAAAGATTATGTCTCTGTGTAATGACACTGATGCTGAAATGATGGAACACATTTTAGTGTGCTGTGAATTTTATAAGTGTCTTTGGCAGGAAGCTATGTGGCCTGTTTTGAAATCTAAATAAGGGAAACATACTTCTGAGTATGTAAAAAATGTTATTGGCAGATGAAAATTGTGAGATTTCAGTGGCAACAGCCAGATTTTTAATGATGGCTATAAAAACAAAGCTTTTAGTAATAAATCAATGAGTTGGTTTTTTTTACTCTTGCTGAAAGAAATATCCTTCTGGGTTCGGCTCCAAGTGGGGGAAAAGACACTGGAGACATGGAGGCTGCTTGGAAAGATGGTTTTAATGGTGGACAGGACCACATGGTTTGAGTCCTGAAAAGAAAAGGTGATCACATGCTTCAATGTTGGTGGAAAAAAGAGAAGGGAGGACTGAGATGCTGAAAGTCCCTGGTTTTATGCCCTCTCTGGCCTTTGATCTTGATCTTATATTCTAATTGGTTGTCAGACTCCCATGGGGCTGTGCAGGGGTAACTTTCTAGGCTGTGTTTTGAATCCAGGTTTGGTTGAGTTCTCAGATGCCATGTGGGGAGTTTCTATGAAAAGCTGATACTACCTTTATTATGTAAAGTAGACTAGCTCAGGCTTTAATGGCTCATTGACAAAGGGGGTGGGGGCAGGAAGCTGCAGGGAGCTACTCTATCTTTTTAAAACATGTTTCTTCCTTTTCACATCCAGAGAAATATAATATTCTGCCTTTCCAATATTTCCTAGGATATTTCATTTTTCTAGGAGAGGGCTGGGTTTTTAACTTCCTACACTCTATGTGACATTAATTAATATTAGGTAACATTATTTTTGTTATTTAGTAATATTGTTTAATATTATTTAGGGATGTGATGGCTCAGTGGCTAAGACGCTGAGCTTGTCGATCCGAAAGGTCGGCAGTTTGGTGGTTCAAATCCCTAGTGCTGCATAACGGAGTGAGCTCCCGTGACTTGTCCCAGCTTCTGCCAACCGAGCAGTGTAAAAGCACGTATAAAATGCAAGTAGAAAAAATAGGAAACACCTTTGGTGGGAAGGTAACAGCGTTCCGTGCGCCTTTGGCATTTAGTCATGCCGGCCACATGACCGCGGAAATGTCTTCAGGCAGCGCTGGCTCTTCAGCTTTGAAATGGAGATGAGCACCACCCCCTAGAGTCAGGAACAACTAGCACATATGTGCAAGGGGAACCTTTACCTTTACTATTATTTTGTTAAACTTTTATCCAATGTCAAGTTTACATTAGTAACTAGCTTTTGGGACTTTTGGCTGCAAATAAAATTGAATGACGAAGCTGTGATTTCTCTAATACAGTTTTGTAGTTGAGTTTACCCAATGCGTTAGGCCACAAATTATGGTTGGAAGCCACGGTCCCAGCATCCAAATTACACTCTAAGCCAAATGCCAAAGGGGTTTTTATGGACTTCTGGATTTTTAATGACTTCTACTTGTTTCTGTGGAGGATAGTGTCAAGCAGCAAGTTGATAAACTGCCTCCTAAATTACCCTTAAGGTAGTTTTTCTATTCCCTGCTATGTTATAATTTAATTTCTGTTGTCGGTCTCTGGAAGAGTTCTTCAAATTCTTTGTGGAAGCATTATTCTGCGATTTTAAGAAAACTGTAAAAAATCCTTGCCTTGCCACCACTGCAGTGGTGGGTTTCAAAAATTTTTAGAACCTCTTCTGTAGGTGTGGCCAGCTTTGTGGGAGTGGCTTGCCAGCCATGTGACCAGGTGGGAGTGGCTTGGCAGTCATGTGACCGGGTGGGCATGGCCAACTTGTAAAATGTGGTGAAACTCACTTAACAACGCTCTTGCTTAGCAATCAAAATGTTGGCTCAGAAACTCTGGCATTTGAAGCACGCAAGCCTTAAAGCTGTCAAGTTACAAGACCCTTGCACCCCTAACCCTTTAGAAAAAAACCCCAGGGGTGTTCAAACTTGACAGCTTTAAGACTTGTGGACTTCAACTCTCAGAATTCCTTATCTCGCTCTTCATCTTGATGATGTGCGGACGGGCGGTGGGGAGGGAGCTGGAACCGGTTCTAAACGGCATTGTAGGTTTGTGGAACCCCTTCTATAGAAGAGGTTAGAACAGGCAGGAACCCACCACTGCTGTATATCCAGAACTTTATGGATGGGGGCGAGGGTGGAATCCCCACCCTTGTTCTTACTTTCAAGTTGGCAACTCCTTGGTGATGCACATTGCTTAAGTAAAGAAGAACAAGAGAAAAATATTGAAAAATAGCTTGCGCGTGAGTCAAACTCCCAGCGCACAAAAGCTAACCGTGTTATCAAGACATCAAAAGCCGAATTGATCCAATAGCAGCACAGAACAAGACAATCACATTACTTGCCCGGAACAAGGGCTGTCTTTGCTCATTATAGTAAAATACACCGGATAACATCAATTTGATTTTTAAGTATGATTGCTGTTGTACTGATTCAGCGAGATTGCCCTTGGGCATCGTTCTCTTATTATTGCATTTTGTTGTTGTTCCTTTCATATATTTTTTTGTTGGTTTTTTAATCTTGTGTCCTCCACCCGGAGTTGCCACTCATAAGATAGATGGCTATGTAAATCAGGGGGTCGAGCACTACATCCTCAATAAATAAATCAGTGCTGGAGTACGTAAATAATAAATAAAGACACCAAGATCGGTTAGTCTTCACCTTGGTTAGATGAACAAACCCAGCTGTTTGGCCAATTCATCATTGCAAGTGTTGAACAAATGCCAGACACTCAATAAGAACATCCAAGAATTTGTAAGTGGCACAGGCAGATTGTGAAGGCGGAGAGAGGGGGGGGGGGAGGCAGGAGACCTCAAAATTATGAACACAAAGGAAGGGTGCTCAGAGAAACATCTTTATGTCTGGGTTGCTAAAAAAATATCCTGTGCTCTCTGGATTTTAGATAGATAGATAGATAGATAGATAGATAGATAGATAGATAGATAGATAGATAGATAGATAGATAGATAGATAGATAGATAGATAGATAGATAGATAGATAGATGATAGATAGATGATAGATAGATGATAGATAGATGATAGATAGATAAATAGATGATACATAGATAGATGATAGATGATAGATAGATAGATAGATAGATAGATAGATAGATAGATAGATGATAGATAGATAGATAGATAGATAGATAGATGATAGATAGATAAATAGATGATAGATAGATAAATAGATGATAGATAGATAGATGATAGATAGATGATAGATAGATAAATAGATGATAGATAGATGATAGATAGATAGATAGATAGATAGATAGATAGATGATAGATAGATAGATAGATGATAGATAGATAAATAGATGATAGATAGATAGATAGATAGATAGATAGATAGATAGATAGATAGATGATAGATAGATAGATGATAGATAGATAAATAGATGATAGATAGATAGATAGATAGATAGATAGATAGATGATAGATAGATAGATGATAGATAGATGATAGATAGATAGATAGATAGATAGATAGATAGATAGATAGATAGATAGATAGATAGATAGATAGATAGATAGATAGATAGATAGATAGATAGATAGATAGATGGAGGGGGGAGACAGACAGACAGGCAGGCAGGCAGGCAGACAGACAGACAGAATTCTTTATTGGGCAAGTGTGATTGGACACACAAGGAATTTGTCTTTGGTGCATATGCTTTCAGTGTACATAAAAAAAATATTCGTCATGAATCATAAGGTACAACACTTAACGATAGTCATAGGGTACAAATAAGCAATCAAATCATAGTAGGAAACAATTATCAATCACAAGCAACAAAATTACAGTCATACAGTCATAAGTGGGAGGAGGTGGGTGATAGGAACGATGAGAAGATTAATGGTAGTAGTAATGCAGACTTAGTAAATAGTTTGACGGTGTTGAGGGAATTATTTGTTTTTCGGGGGGAAACTGTCCTTGTGTCTAATTGTTCTGATGTGCAGTGCCCTATAACATCGTTTTGAGGGTAGGAGTTGAAACAATTTATGTCCAGGATGTGAGGGCTCTGTAGATATTTTCATGGTCCTTTATTTGACTCGTGCAGTGTACAGGTTCTCAATGGAAGGTAGGTTGGAAGCAGGGGTGGGTTTCAACCGGTTCGCGGCGGTCCCCGTGAACCGGTTGGTCGGCGAACCCGGAAGTAAGTAACTTCCAGGAACAACGAAGGGCCCACTCGCCCGCCCGCGCTCCTTACCCGGTTTTGACGAGTTCTGCGCTTCCACGCATGCGCAGGACGCATACAGCGCCTGCACGATCCTCCAGGAGCAGCTGGAGCATTGCACAGACGCTAGTATGCATGCGTGCACTGCACGCGTGCACGAGGATGCCGTCGGCCCCATTCAAACCGAACTGGTTGGAACGGGGCGAGAAACCCACCCCTGGTTGGAAGTTATTGTTTTTTCTGCAGTTCTGATTCTCCTCTGAAGTCTGTGTCCGTCTTGTTGGGTTGCAGAGCCAAACCAGGCAGTTATGGAGGTGCAGATGACAGACTCAATAATTCCTCCGTAGAACAGAATCAGCAGCTCCTTGGGCAGTTTGAGCTTCCTGAGTTGGCGCAGAAAGAACATTCTTTGTTGTGCTTTTTTGATGATGTTTTTGATCTTAGGTGTCCATTTTAAGTCTTGAGATATGATAGAACCTAGAAACTTGAAAGTATCTATTGTTGCTACTGTGTTGTCTAGTGTGTGTACCATGAATTAGAGAACAGCAATTTGTCAGGGAGTGATGGGCGTAATGTTAGAGGTTAGGATGCCTGAATCCTTGGGACTGATCCTAAGCTTAGTGAGGAGACAGCTGTCAGCTGAGGGAAGGGAAGAGGTCTGGTTAACGTCAAAGACTGTTTTCAAATACAGTCTTTGAATGCCAAGCAAATGTTTTTATTATAACTGTACTCCTCACCGGAGGGTAAGTCCAGCCACAGTGCAAAACGAACAAGCAAAGACTAACAACTACATCTCAGCTGAAAGTAATAAAATGTTATTATATTATATTAATGATATTTGGCGTTGTCCAAAAACGCTAATGCAATCCTTGGTTGTATAAGCAGAAACACAGCATCAAATTCACTTTATGAGTGTTTAGTACCGCTTTGTAAAGCCTTTGTAAAGCCAAGGCCTGGAATACTGCATCCAGTTTTGGTCACCACATTACAAAAAAAGAGACTTGAGACTTTGGAAAAAGTGTGAAGAAGAGCAGCTAAGATGATTAAGGGCCTGGAGACAAAAAGATATGAAGAATGGTTGCAGCAAAGGTGGGATTCAGCAGGTTCTGACCGGTTCTGGAGAACCAGTAGCGGAAATTTTGAGTAGTTCAGAGAACCTGTAAATACCACTTCTGCCTGGCCCCGCTCCCTTCTATTCTCTGCCTCCTGAGTCCCAGCTGATCAGGAGGAAATGGAGATTTTACAGTATCCTTCCTCGGCCACGGCCCCCAAGCCACACCCACCAAGCCACACCCATCAAGCCACACCCACAGAACTGGTAGTAAAAAAAAATTGAATCCCACCACTGGTTGCAGGAATTGGGTATGGCCACCGTATTGGCCAGTCTAGAGAAAATAAGGACGAGGGGGGATGATGATAGCAGTATTCCAGTATTTGAGAGGAGGGGGACATTTTATTTTCCAAAGCACCAGAAGACAAGACAAGAAACAATGCATGGAAACTAATCAAGATTAGGGAGAAAATTCCTAACAGTGAGGACAATTAACCAATGGAACAGAAGTTGCCATCAGAAGTTGTGGGTGCTTCATCACTGGAGGTTTTTAAGAAGAGACTGGACCAGTGGTGGGTTTCAATTTTTTTAAAACCTCTTCTGTAGGTGTGGCTTGCTTTCTGGGAGTGGCTTGCCGGCCATGTGACAAAGTGGGAGTGGCTTGGCTGTCATGTGACTGGGTGGGCATGGCCAATTTGTAAAATGTGGTGAAACTCACTTAACAACGCTCTTGCTTAGCAATCAAAATGTTGGCTCAGAAACTCTGGCATTTGAAGCACGCAAGTCTTAAAGCTGTCAAGTTACAAGACCCTTGCACCCTTAACCCTTTAGGGGAAAAAAACCTCAGGTTTTTTTAGGCAGATGTGTTAACCATTGAGCTTTGGTATTTGGGCATACCAGGGGTTGTGACTTTAAATATATACCTTTCACCCTGGCCTGACTGATAAGGAGTCGAGCTCTGTAGCTCAATGGTTAACACATCTGCCTAAGAGGCAATAGAGCACAGGTTCGATTCCCAGCAAGGGTATGGCTAGCTGATGAGAGCTAAATAGCTTGAAATAGATCTATACTAGTCTCCCTTTATTTATTTATCAGCACAAATATAACATATGTGTGTGTTTGTATGTATATGTATATGTATACGTATATATAGTATTGTGTCACATTTATTTATGTGACACAATATTTTATTTATTTACTTTAAATAAATTACTTTATTTATTTATCAGCACAAATGCAACACATACACACACACACACACACATGTATGTATTGTGTCACAACCCCTTAGGAGCCATTCAGGCTGAAAGCCTTTTTTTTAAATGTTGCCTTTGTTACATTTGTGTTGCATTTGTGCTGATAAATAAAGGGAGACTAGTATAGATCTAAATAGCTTGAAATAGATTTATACTAGTCTCCTTTTATTTATTTATCAGCACAAATGCAACACACACATACACACATACACACACATAGAGAGAGGGGGAGTTATATAAGATTTACATGTACAAAGGAAACACAATGGATATGTAAAAGAAGTATAATGTGTTGCAAAGATGTTATGTTTGTATAAACAACAATTGTAAAAAAAAAATTAAAAAGAAATTTTGTTACAGGAAACGTCTCCCGACCCTTGATCAGCAAAATCGTCGTTCTGACCTTTTAATTTGGGCCATTATCCGGGAACAGCTGAAAACTGAACTGTTTGCCTGCAGAGCGAGATGGTTCTCTTCCTTTCACAAATCGGTTTATGTCCTGATTTGCCGTGCTTCCGTTGGGTCACTTGGTACACATCCTAACCTTGTTAGGCAGGCATCAACGTAAGAAGCAACAGATTAAGAAATAGAATTCTGCAGAGGACATAAATCAATTTGGAGAATTTTATTTTCCGATTGCTGCCTGCCCTCGACTGTTGACTTATACCAGGCAAAACCTTGGGCTCAAGGCCAGCTCATGGAAAAGGTTTTCCCCACCCCATAAAGCCGTTCCCTTTTTATTTTTGTCGTAAGAAATGTCCATCTGGGTTCAGTTCAGAGCTGGGTTCCTACCAGTTCGCACCTATTCGGTAGAACCGGTTCGTCAAATCTACCGAACCGGTTAGAAGAGGTTCCACCAGTGGACCCGGAAAGCAGGCCACACTTACAGAAGAGGTTCCAAACTTTTTTGAAACCCACCACTGGTCCTTGGATATGATTATTCTACACTATCATGCTCCTATTTATAAAACTCAGTGCCTCTGTGAAAGGTAAGGATGACTACTGCGTTTGTGGTGCAATCAGAACATTGTGTGTGTTGAAGTTGTTTTAACGCAAACCAAAGATGCCTTTTAAAAAACAAGTTTACATCATATTCTTATGCATGCCAGTGCTGTGTGTGAGGTAATTTAAGGTGGTTCTGACAAGTGTTGGCGGCATCTTCATATCCGGTCACATGGGCGGCAAGCCACTCCCATCCGGTCACATAGGCGGCAAGCCACTCCCACAAAGGAGGCCACACCCACAGAGAGTAGGTTCGAACAATTTTTGAAACCCACCACTGGTTCTGTTCCAAGTGGGCAGAAAAACACTGGAAACATGGTGGCTGTTTGGAAAGATGGTTTATTTGATGATGGACAGGTTTGGCGTTCTGGGCAAAGAAGGGAAGAGATGCTGAGAGAGTTTAATCTCCTTTCTAGGCTTTTGAATTTGAGCTTGTATTCTGATCGGTTGTCAGACTCCCATGGGGCCATGCAGGGACAATTCTGTGAGGCCCGTGATGGTGAACCTATGGTATGCATGCCCGAAGTGGCCAGTGATGGGATTCAAATAATTTAACAATCGGTTCTCTGCCCTAGTGACCAGCAGGGTAGCTGGGGCTTGGTGGTCATGTCACTGGGTGGGTGTGGCCAACTCAACATCACTCATGTCAATGAGCGCTTCGTCTTAGCTGTTACAGTGTAATAAGGGTTAACCGGAGAGGCAGTTTCTGTAAGCAGGGCAATGAAGATTAGGCTGGAAACAACACCAGAATGTTTCCTTCCTGCCTTCCTTACAGGATTAGCCCTGTAAAGTGGGAAAAAACAAAAGATTTCTTCTAACAACCGGTTCTCCCAACTGCTTAGAAAGTTAACAACCGGTTTTCCCGGATAGGTGCGAACTGGCTGAATCCCACCACTGGAAGTGGCACACGGAGCCATTGCACACACGGCATCCCCCGTTCCTGTTCTGGGTTTCTGGCACACATGCACATGCAACGATTACCTGGTTTTTGTGTGAGCTGCTCTTTCATTTTCCGGCATGAGCATGTGACCCGGCCAGCTGATTGTCGCGCGGACATGCCCACCAGTAACTGGAAGACCTGCTTGCTGGCACATATGCGTGCCACCTGGGAGGCTCCTCATTTTCGGGCACCTGCATGCCACCTGGGAGGCTCCTCTTCCGAGTCACGGTCCAGATGAGTGCATTTTTTGGGCACTCAGTGCAGAAAAGGTTCCCCATCACTGCTGTAGGCTGTCCTGAGTCCCAAGCTTGGTTGATTCTTGCTGGGTGATGATGTAATGAACGGGTTTTGAGCAATTCCTACTATGGCTCTGCCTGAAGGAGGTAGATCTTTGTTATGTAGAATAGTCTGGCTCAGGCCTTAATGGCCCATTGACAAAGGTGTTGGTGTTGGTTGAGTTTCTGACTCCCTTTTAGGGGAAATATTCTGCCCTTTTAATATTTCCTAAAATATTTCATTTTTCAAGGAGAGGGCTGGGTGCTGACTCACCTACATTTTCATTATTCATTAATTTCTATTTATTTTATAATCCTGCCATGTTGCGCGTACAATTTCATGAATTGTGCATCAAGAGCAAGAAGTGCAGGAAGTTACAAAAATGAAATATTGGGAACGGACTTCCGGTTTGCTCGTAGAGCCAGTTTAAGCCCTCCAGAGCCTTCCGGTTTGTCCATTGGGTCGTTTTTTGTCCTCCGGAGCCTTCAGGGAAGCCTCTGGAAGGCCCCTGAAGGCTCCGGAGGACTTAAACCGGCCCTATGAACAAACCGGAAGTCTGTTCCTGAACTTTCAGTTTGCCCATAGGGTCGGGTTTTTTGCGCTCCAGAGGCTTCAGGGAAGCTCCTGAAGCCTCCGGAAGGCCTCTGGGGGTGTGTGGGAGGCTGTTTTTGCCCTCCCCAGGCTCCTACAAAGCCTCTGGAGCCCAGGGAGAGCAAAAAATGGCTTTAAAAAAGGTTGAACTCAGCTGGCCAGCGTGTGCCAGCTGACAGGGCAACACCTCACGTGCCCTGACAAATTAGAATACAATAGGATAGGGCAGCGATGGGGAACCTTTTTTGGCTCGCGTGCCCTGACAAATGGCTCCGTGTGCCACCTGTGGCATGCATGCCATAGGTTCGCCATCCCGGGTGTTGGGTCTCCTGCTTGAGTAGGGGGTTGGACTAGATGACCTACAAAGTCCCTTCCAACTCTGTTAATGTGTATCTGTATCTGACTCCCAGAATTCGGAGAGTTGAAGTCCACAGATCTTAAGCTAAGCACCTATGAGGTCCCTTACTACTTACAGGTAATCCTCAACTTACCACCACAACTCAGCCCAAAATTTCTGTTGCTAAATGAGGCAGTTAAGAGAGTTTTGCCCCCTTTTCTTTCTGCCTGCAGTCATTAAGTGAATCCCTGCATTTGCTAAGTTAGTCCCATGGTTGTTAAGTGAACATGGCTTACCCCTTGACTTGGCTTGTCAGATTTTCCAATTTAGTTGTATACATGATGTACAATGACAATAAAGGCTATTATTATTATCTCTTTTATTCATTAAACATGAAACTCAGTCAACTGAACATTCCAAAATGCATCAGAAAGACCACTGACTGGCGCTGATGGCTGATACGATTGCTGCGTCCTAGGTATCAATCAAGTACCTTTTTAAAATATACAATGTTCCGAGTAGCAGTTTTTTGCAGTTCCACTGGGGTTATTGCAAGAAGTTGCAATTTGTTGATGTATCTTACATCTTATCCTTGGACATGGTACCAAGTGCCCTGATGACAATGGGTATCACTCTTACATGTTTCATTCATAATCATGTAGTTTGCTGTATTTCATCATCATCATCACCACAAAAAGTGATCCCGTGATACTAGGATACTAAATAGGAACCAGTTGCAAAGTGTATAAACTTTGATCACGTGACCATGAGGATGTTCAAGAAGAGACTGGGTTGCCACCTGTCAGAAATGATGTAGGGCAGGGGTCCGCAAACGTGGCAACTTTAATACTTGTGGACTTCAACTCCCAGAAATTCTATGCTGGCTGGAGAATTCTGGGAGGTGAAGTCCACAAAATATTAAAACTTGCCCAAGTTTGGGGACCCCTCTGATGTAGGGTCTCCTGCTTCAGCAGAGGGGGTTGGACTAGATGTCCTCCAAGGTCCCTCCCAACTCTGTTAATCTGCATAATACGTAACCTGGAAACGGGAGCCAAGAGACCCACCTGCAGAGCGGTCTGCACGTGGCCCTTTGCCTTGCTTCGCCACGCCCCCTCTATCAGTCTGGCCCCTCCCCTCCTCCAACGCCCCTCCCACGTCCCTCGATGCGTCCGCCGGCGCTCGCGCCCCCTCCATTCCCTCCCCCGAGGCACGGATTGGCTGGCTGAGGCTCCGCCCCGTCTACGGCGCCGGCGCATGCGCAGAGCCTCCGTCGGCCTCTGAGAGGAAGCGGTTTGCGATGGAGGACAGAGGAGGAGGCGGCAGCAGTAACAGTTGTCAAAGGCGGTCTCAGGCCGGGGGCTCGACGCCCGGCTCCGGAGACGACAAGCTGGCAGGGCCTTGGAGCAAAGACAAGAAGGACCCCAACGCCCCCGCGGTGGACAAGGAGCAGGAGCTGGTGAGAGGCCGGCGGGGCTGCCGCAAATAGCCGCGCTGAGTCACGGCCAGGCCCGGAGCCGGGAAACGCGCCTTAAACCCGGCCCATCATCCGCAGCCCGGGCTGGAGACCCTGCGCGGAGCCCTCCCTTCGCCGGCCAGGGCTGGTAGAGAAACGCGCCCGCCTCTGAGCATGTGCAGAGTGGAGCCGTGGGTTTGGGGCCGGGTCACTCGCACTTGGCCCAGCCCACCTCGCAGGGTTATTGTTACGATGAAAATAGGAGCCTTTATGCATGTTGGCCGCCTTGGAGGCATCTTATAAAGAGAATAAAGGCGGGATACGGGTAGGGCTCGACTTACGACCACAACGCCCCCCCAAAACATTTGATTTGCTAAGGGAAACTGGTTTTTAAAAATTATTATTATTATTGAACAGGTTTGTTTTTTTTTTTTTGAGTTTTTTAACATCATTATCATCTTTGCAACATTTCTACATCGGTATACCTCCATTATACTATTTTTATCCATACCTGTGTGCATATACTTTAATATGCGTAAGAGAAGTATTAGTGCATATATATGGATATAAATGTAGATAAATTAGTATACTAATAGATTATGTAAAAAAGAAGTATACGAAATGTTAAGTGGGTTTTTTGTCCCATGTTTCGGCCTTGCTGACAGAGGTTAAAATTAACCCAGGGTGGCATGTGTGAATGGGGCAATGACATTCTTTACCAGGGACTAAATCCTGTTTTTCCCCCTCCAATAGGAGCATCAATAATGTTTGGAAGGTGGAATAAAGGCACCAGGAGTTTCCTTGGAGATATTATATATATAGTCCTTGGCTTATATAAGTTCATTTAGTGACTGAAATTACAGTGGAGAAGGTGGTGGCCTTACAGCTACAGCGTACCTTGGAGGAAGCTAACTACCTTGACCCCTTCCAGTCTGGCTTCAGGCCCGGTTACAGCACTGAAACCGCTTTGGTCGCATTGACCGATGATCTCTGGAGAGCCAGAGATGGAGGCTATGCGTCCATCCTGGTTCTCCTCGACCTCTCAGCGGCTTTCGATACCATCGACCATGGTATCCTTCTGCGACGACTGCGGGAGGTGGGGGTGGGCGGCACTGTTTTACAGTGGTTCTCCTCCTACCTCTCGGACAGGTCGCAGTCGGTGTTGGTGGGGAGGGAGAGATCGTCCCCGAGGCCCCTAACCTATGGGGTGCCGCAGGGCTCGGTTCTGTCCCCTCTGCTATTTAACATATACATGAAACCGCTGGGCGAGATCATTCGGAGGCACGGGATTAAGTACCATCAATATGCGGACGATACGCAGTTGTATCTGTCCGCCCCGTGCCAACTCAATGAAGCGGTGGACGTGATGAACCGGGGCCTTGAGGCTGTTAAAGACTGGATGAGAGCTAACAAACTGGTACTCAACCCGGAAAAGACCGAGTGGCTGTTGTGTTTTCCTCCCAAAAATTTGGTCAACGTGCCACCAATCAGGCTGGGGGGGCAAAATTTATACCCCTCAGACAGGGTCCGCAACTTGGGAGTCCTCCTGGATCCACAGCTGAGTTTTGACCATCACTTGTCGGCTGTGACCAGGGGGGCATTTGCCCAGGTTCGCCTGGTGCGCCAGTTGCGGCCCTACCTGGACCGGGAGGCTCTCACAACAGTCACTCGAGCCCTTGTGATCTCTAGGCTGGAATACTGCAATGTGCTCTACATGGGGCTGCCCTTGAAGAGCATCCGGCGACTTCAGCTAGTTCAGAACGCGGCCGCGCGAGTGATCATGGGCGCACCACGGTTCGCCCATATAACACCAATCCTCCGTGAGCTGCGCTGGCTACCTGTTGATCGTCGGGTGCACTTCAAGGTCTGTCTTACCACCTATAAAGCGCTCCATGGTAGTGGATCTGACTATTTGAGAGACCGCCTTCTGCCAATTACCTCCCTGCGTCCCATCAGATCGCACAGAGTAGGCCTCCTCCGTATTCCATCCGCCAGTCAGTGCCGACTGGCGACTACGCGGAGGAGAGCCTTCTCAGTTGCAGCTCCGACATTATGGAACAACCTCCCCGTGGAGATCCGTACCCTCGCCACAGTCCAGGCCTTCCGCACAGCCCTCAAGATCTGGCTATCCCGTCAGGCCTGGGGATAGGATTACTCTCACCCCGCCCGAATGTTGAGTGAATGTGTGTTTTATGGATAATTTTCTTTTATTCACGATTTTTTTTTTTCTTTTTAAGTTTTGTCTTGCACTCCCTTCCCCTGATTGTTGTGAGCCGCCCTGAGTCCCCTCAGGGAAAAGGGCGGCATACAAATACTCAATAAATACAAATACAAATACAATACAATGACACTGAAAAAAGCGACTTGGGGGGGTGACACATACTGCTACCATGTCACTTAAGGGGTGATATGATAGCAATCGTCCAATATTTGAGGGGCTGCCTTTTTATACAGCTTATACAACTTATATAGAAAATATAATTTGTTTTCCAAATGACTAGAAGGCAAGACAGGAAATAATGGATGGAAACTAATCCAGGAGAGAAGCAACCTGGACTTAAGCAGAAACTTCCTAAGAGTGAGGACAATTATCCTGTGGAACAGCTTGCCTCCAGAAGTTGTGGGTGCTCCATCAGGGGGGGGGGGTTTAAAGAAGAGATTGGACAACCATTAGTCTGGAATGGTATAGGGTCTCCTTCTTGAGCAGGAGGTTCGACTAGAAGGGCAGAACAAGAAGCAATGGGTGGAAACTAATCAAGGAGAGAAGCAACTTAGAACTGAAGAGAAATTTCCTGACAGTTAGAACAATTAATCAGTGGAACAACTTGCCTCCAGAAGTTGTGAATGCCCCAACACTGGAAGTCTTTAAGAAGATGTTGGATAGCCATTTGTCTGAAATGGTGTAGGGTTTCCTGCCTAGGCAGGCGGTTGGACTAGAAGACCTCCAAGGTCCCTTCCAACTCTGCTATTGTATTGTATTGTAGAAGACCTTCAAGGTCCCTTCCAAATCTTGTTCTGTTATTCGCTTAGTTGTTAAGTGAATAGGAACAGTTATGTTAATCACGGCTTCCCCATTGACTTGGCTTGTCAGAAGGTCGCAAAAGGGGATCATGTGATCCTCGGGGACCCTGAACCGTCATAAATATGAGTCAAGTTGCCAAGCATCTGAATTTGGATCACATGACGGTGGGGGATGCTGCAATGGTCGTAAGTGTGAAAAATAGTCATAAATCACTTCTCAATGAATGAATGGCCGGTGAAGATCCGGGGTTTGGGCATGTGGACCAATGTCCCAGCCTGTGTTATGGAACAGGTGACCTTGGAGAGCAGCAAAATGAACCTTTGGAGGATGGGGATGATGACAAAGAGCTGCCCTATATCCCTTTTGAAGGAGACCCTTCCCAGTGTTGGCAATGAGCTTGGAAGCCATAGGATTACTTTTATTTATTTTGATGTTTATGTAGTGTATTTTGGAGACGTGACCCTTTGAGAGCTGTATGCAATGAAATTCACTTTAATGTTTGCTGATTAGTGTACATTTAAAGTGACAAAGTTATTCTAAGTTCTAAGGCCCTCTTTGGTCACTGACACATTTCCAAATCTTCAGTGGTTTTCCCAGAATTGCCACCCTAGGGAGTTAAACGGAGGCCTTGTCATTAAAAACCTGTTACTGAGATGAACAGAATAATAATGTCAGAAGGGACCGTGAAATCCAACCCCTTGCTCAGGCAGAAAATCCTATACCATTCTAGACAAATGATTGTCCAGTCTCTTCTTAAAAACCTCCAGTATTGGAGCACCCACAATTTCTAGAGGCAAGTTGTTCCACTGTTTAATTGTTCTCGCTGTCAGGGAATTCTTCCTTAGTTCTAGATTGCTTCTCTCCTTGATTAGTTTTCACCCATTGCTTCTTCTACCCTGAGGTGCTTTGGAGAACAGGTTGACTCTCACTTCTTTGTGGCAGCCCCTGAGTTATCGAAACACTGCTATCATGTCTCCCCTGGCCCTTCTTTTCATTAAAACTAGATATACCCAATTCCTGTAACTGTTCCTCATATGTTTTAGCCTCCAGTCCCTCAACTTTGTTGCTCTTCTCTGCAATCTTTGTAGAGTCTCAACAGCTTTTTTATATTGTGACCAAAACTGGATGCATTCTAATGTGATGGTGGCTTGTGGGGGATGAAATACTTAGAACAACAATAAGGAGCAGTTGGGATGCTTCTGTGTGCTTTCCTGGTTTGCTAGATCTGCCTGAATTTCAAAGGAATGCTGGCATTTGTTATGTTAAGTCTGTAGTTTATTGCTATTTTTCTCAGTTGGCTTAATGGGGATTTCTCTCACCACTTGAATTTCATATGTTTCTGTCTTCAGTTGGATATATTTATGATTAAATGTAAATTATAGTGCCACCATCACCTTGCTGTTGAATAACTTTGTATTCCTGTTTCATCCATCAATTCAGTTACAGTTCAGAATAGCTGATTTCGGAGAGGCCTGGATTTTCACATTTTTTTCCCTTCATTCTTTACAGTCTGAGGAAGACAAACAGCTACAAGATGAGCTGGAAATGCTTGTGGAACGCTTGGGAGTAAGTTCTTCACTGTGAACTTGTGAGAGATCAGACTATACTAATTTCCTAAGTCCAGAAATGATGGAGCTTCAAACAGCAATAAAGTTCACGCTGTATTGTAGTGACAATCCTATGTATAATACAGGTAGTCGTCATGACTACAGTTGAGTGCAAAATTTCTGTTGCTAAGTAAGACATTTATTGTGAGGTCTGCCCTGTTTTATGACCTTTCTTCCTACAGTTGTGAAATGAATCACTGCAGTTGTAAAATTAGTAACAGGGTTGCTTGTGATAAGATCTCAAAAGATGGGTCGTATGACGCTACCACCGTCATAAATATGAGTCAGTTGCCAAGCATTTGGATTTTGATCATGTGACTGCAATGATTATAAGTATGAAAAATGATGATAGTGACTTTTTCAGTGCTGTTATAACTTCAAACAGTCACTAAACAAACTGTTGTATAGTGAGGGCTACCTGTATATTATTTCTGACAACAATAATGTGCATGTTGTTGGTTCTACCCTAGTCTCGTAATAAAATTAATTCTGACGCTGACAGTGTTGATCCATCTAAAACAATAACTTGCAGTTTATAAAAATTGTATTTTAAGTAAGACTGTCAACAGTGTGCCTATAGTCCTCGACTTGTGACTGTAACGGACCCCAGAATTTTCATTGTAAGTCACGACGATTGTAAGTTGAATCACCTATATTGACTGGACCCAATTTTACTTCTTTGGAAAACCGATGTTTTGATTGGCTCATAATGGTCATAAATCTAAAACTTCCTTTGGCTCATTTTTTTTAAAATTTCAAATCTATGTATATTAACTGCATTCTTAGATGATCTCCAAAGCAGCACAAAATGAAATGGGACAATTATCATATACTTTATTCGTAAAAGGGAGGATTCCAGACATCTTCAACAGTTATTTAGCAGTTAAGAGAGTAACGTGGAAGAAAGCTCTCAGCATTGTTCTAATATTTGTGAGGTTCTTGGTGACCTTTGTCTGACTGCTGTGTGACCAAGAACAGTACGGAGGCCTAGTGGTCAAGACCCTCCCTTCCCACTTTGGAAGTTGAGAGTTCAATCCTAAGTAGCGACGGATGTTTCTTTCCTACGGCTCAAAAGAAAAAGATATCTGCTGTGAACTCCACATAGGCATCAGGAAGGGCATCTGGTCAGTAAACGCTCGGCTCCATCCAATTGCCCTGACTCTACCTGAATAGGGACCACAGGGTCATAAAAAGGGAGTTTTTTTTGTTATTGTGTGAGCAAAAATGATGGCTAGACAGTTGCCTAATCTGCCAGGACTCTTCTTAACGAAACAGTTATGCCTGTTTCTAGTAAATATGCTCTTAGTGCAGGTCCCATAGCAAAGTTTTGAGCTGATTCCTCCTGGCCACATTTAACCGAAGCGGCAGTTTTGCAGGGAGGGCTTGGCAGGTAAATTTTTGTTCCCTTCCTAATAACAACCGATCTGATTGCAGGAGCAAGACACAGCTCTTTACCGTCCTGCCTTGGAGGAACTTCGCAGGCAGATACGCTCTTCCACAACCTCCATGACTTCCGTACCCAAGCCATTGAAGTTCCTGCGGCCACATTACGGCAAATTGAAAGAGATCTATGAAAATATGGCCGCAGGGGAAAACAAGGTGCGTAGCTTGGATTGATTCGAGGGAAGTGCTGGTGCTACTTTGCCATTTTTCTTTTTGTCCTTTCTAATAGCTAGCTGGGACGCGGTGGCTCAGTGGCTAAGACGCTGAGCTTGTCGATCAGAAGGTTGGCAGTTCAGTGGTTTGAATCCCTAGCGCCGCATAACGGAGTGAGCTCCCGTTACTTGTCCCAACTTCTGCCAACCTACCGTGTTTTCCCCAAAATACGACCTGTCCTGAAACTAAAGCCTTGCCACATTTTTCGCGTGGGCAAAAAGCCCACCCCCGAAAATAAACCCCCTGGACAACCCCCACCTCCAGCCAGGCAGAGCACCGCTCACCGACATAGCAATATCCTGAAAGGGGGGGGGGGAGAAAGGCACTCACATTGCTTGGCACCTTCGGGATACCACTAGGTTGGGGAGTTCTGCCTGGCCAAAGGGGGGAGTTGCCGGGTGGTTGCGAACTGTCTCCCGAAGAGCCGGGCACAGCCTCGGGTGAAGCAGCCATGCGGTGACCATGCTCACGAGCAACCACCCGGCAAACCCCCTCTCCAGCCGGGCAGAGCGCCATTCACTGACCTAAGGGGTATTACTAAGGCCAAGCCACGTGGCGCTCTGCCTGCTCCCCAGCTCCCGCGGCTTGGCACATTAGGGATACCCTAATGGAGCTCTGCCTGGCTGGAGAAGGGGGTTGCACGAGTGCCTATTTTGGCAGCCAAGTTTGGGAGTTTGGAACCGGAGAAGACGTTATGCTCGTCGGCCCAGACATGTTGAGGCTAAGAGGCATGCCTGCTGGAGGCAGAACAGGCGCTCGCGCAAACCTCTTCTCCAGCCGGGCAGAGCTCTATGCACTGACCTAGTGGGTATCCCTAATGTGCCAAGCCGCGGGAGCTGGGGGGAGGGCAGAGCGCCACGTGGCTTGGCGCCCTAGTGATACCCCCTAGGTCAGTGAATGGCGCTCTGCCTGGCTGGAGAGAGGGGTTGCCGGGCTGTTGCTCATGAGTTTGGTCACCTCATGGCTGCTTCACCCCTGAGGCTGTGCCCGGCTCTTCGGGAGCCAGTTCGCAAGGGAGCAGTCGCCCGGCAACCCCAAAACAATAAGCCCTCCCCTATAATAATCCCAAGGCCATATTTTGTAAGTAAAAAGAAAATAAGACCCTGTCGTATTTTTGGGGAAACACGGTAGCAGTTCGAAAACACGTAAAAAATGCAAATTGAAAAATAGGAACCACCTTTGGTGGGAAGGTAACAGCGTTCTGTGCACCTTTGGCATTTAGTGATGCTGGCTATATGACCACAGAGACGTCTTCAGACAGCGTTGGCTCTTCGGCTTTGAAACAGAGATGAGCACCACCCCCTAGAGTCAGGAACGACTAGCCAAAATGTTCGAGGGGAACCTTTACCTAATAGTAGCTAGCTAGCAAATCGGTCCCTGGTTGTCAAAAATCTAAATACCAATTTACTTGCTTTGCTCCTTTTTCTTTGCTTCAAGAATCAATCTATTCACAGTAGACCCCCCCATGATCTCCAAAATGGTTTTGTGCAGACCTTGGTGTGATTGTGTATCACCTCTCCTGCGGGAGCTGCATGGATTGCCGATTTGCTTCATGGTGCAATTCAAGATGCTGGTTGTCACCTTTAAACCCTTCATTGCTTGGGACCAGTCTCTTGCCAGTCACTGTACCCCGCCCCACTAGAGTGGGGAGGCAAGGAACGTTGCGGGTCCCGCCTCTAAGGAGATACACTTGGTGGGACCCAGAAGAAGGGCCTTCTCCATGGTGGCTCCCTTACTCTGCAATATTATCCCCCCAGAGATTAGACTGGCCCCCACTCTAACACTCTTTCAGAAGGCCCTGAAGATGTGGGCTACCAACGGGCCTGGAGAACCCAGAGCAGGATGGAGCCCATTAAATGGCTGGCATGCATGTGTGTTATCACTGGGATGAGAGGATGGGGGTGGTTATTCTATTATTTTTATGTTTTATTATTATTACTTTTTCTTTTATATTGTGCTTTTATGTCCTTGTAAGCTGCCTTGAGTCGCCATTGCAAGTAGGCATCAATGTACATTTTCTAAACAAACAAACAAAATAGCAGAACATAAACTGGGTGGGAAATGAGAGCCCATTTGGCTTCAGGCTAGTTCCCGGGAGTTCTAATCCCACCTTGGGCAATGGAAGCCAGTTGGGTGACTCGTCCAGTCACTCTTTCCCAAGCCCCTGTCGACCTTGGCTGACAAGCTGGTGGTTTCACAATCAATGGATCATCACTCGAGATGGAAAAAGCACTTGCTGGGAAGGAAATAAAAATGAGTGGCAGATGAGATGCTGCCCAAAAGGCCTCCTCCAGGGTGAATTAAAAGATCCCTGTTATAGTTGGGTTATTCATAAGGAGAGCAAATGTGTTGCTGTTTCCTTTGAGAAGGGGGCACAGGAAGACCTGGAGGTTTTTTTTTAAAAAAAGCTTTAAATAGCCAATAGCATCTTTATGTTAGGAGAGGACGTTCTTAATGTTGTGTACAGGTAGTCCTTGACGCATGGCCACAATTGAGCCCAAAATTTCCATTGCTAAGCGAGCTTTGTCCCATTTTATGACCTTTGGTGCCACAGTTGCTAAGGGAATCACAGCATGTCATTAAGCAAATCCGGCTTCCACCATTGATTTTACTTGTCGGAGGCCAATTGGGAAGGTTACACATGGTGATCACATGATCTTGGGCCACAAATACATGTCAGTTGCCAAACACCTGGATTAAGTCTCTTTTCCAGTGCCGTTGTAACTTCGAGTGATCACTGAACAAATGTTTGTAAATCTAAGACTCTCTGTAGCCATCCCTGGAGAGTCTGAATTGAAATACTGTTATTTATTCACACACAGTGCCTAACACAGAGCGTTGTTGCCATTTTTCTGTTTTTAAGAGGTTTTAGCCAGAGGAATTGTTCGATCCACTCTTAACATTTCTTTCTTCTTACAGCGTTTTGCTGCGGACATTATATCTGTTCTGGCCATGACAATGAGTGGAGAGCGAGAGTGTCTGAAGTATCGGTTGGTGGGGTCTCAGGAGCCCTTAGCTTCCTGGGGACATGAATACGTGAGGTAAGGAGCAAGCGCAGATGTTTGATGATCTAGAAGTCAGCAATACAGGTAATCCTCCACTTGCGACTGCAGTTGAAGCCCCGGATTTATGTTGTTAAGTGAGAAATTTGTCAAGTGAGTCTTGCCCAATTTTACGACTTTTCTTGCCACGTTTGTTCGGTGAATGACTGCAGTGGTTAAATTAGTAATACAGATGTCCCAAAGGGGCTTTTTTTTTCAAGAGGCCACTGAACTTTCTGTTTTTTCTTTGAAGACGTTTCGCTTGTCATCCAAGAAGCTTCTTCAGCTCTGGCAGAATAGTGGGGGATGGAAGGATTTATATTCCTTGCAGACAGCTGGTCATTTGCAGGACGGCCTTCTAAAAAGGATGCAAATCCATTTTGTTATTAAATATTATGGATGTTTAGCTAGAATAGGACATAAGGATTCAGTGCTATTGGAAGATTTTAGAAATATTCAATAGCAATAGCAATAGCAGTTAGACTTATATACCGCTTCATAGGGCTTTCAGCCCTCTCTAAGCGGTTTACAGAGTCAGCATATTGCCCCCAACAACAATCCGGGTCCTCATTTTACCCACCTTGGAAGGATGGAAGGCTGAGTCAACCTTGAGCCAGTGAGATTTGAACAGCCGAACTGCAGAACTACAGTCAGCTGAAGTAGCCTGCAGTGCTGCATTTAACCACTGCGCCACCTCGGCTCTGAAATGCCAGTATATGGTTTTGTATTAAATCTTGGTATATTTTATGATGAAGGACGTTTAAACAATTATAGTCAAATAAAAATTGAGATACAAGGGTAACATGTATAAATCTTTGAGTTAAAATACTTGAGTTAATATGAATGATGCTTGATGACTGTGGAAGAGATGCACAGAAACATTTTGTAACCAACTGATACACTTTCTACAGTATGTAAAGAAGGAAGATTTTATGTGTTGTGTTTGTTTTGAAAATAAAAATAAATTCTATTTTAAAAATAAATAAATAAAAAGGATGCAAATGACCAGCTGTCTGCAAGGAATATAAATCCTTCCATTCCCCACCATCCAGTCAGAGCTGAAGAAGCTTTTGGATGAGAAGCAAAACGTCTTCCAAAGAAAAAAACAGAAATTCCAGTTGCCTCTTGAAAAAATATCACCTTTGGGACAACCAGGACCTGGATGGCTGAGAATCTCTATAGATATTTAGTAATACGGAGGATAAGGGAATTCATAAGTGTGAATCAGTTGTCAAACATCCAAATGTAAATCATGTGGTGATGGTGCAACGCTTATGTATGAAAAATGGTCCAAAGTCAGTGCCGTTGTAACTTCGAATGATCACTAAGTGAACTGTTGTAAGTCGAGGACTACCTGTACAGTTCTTTTGAACTACATAGTTCTTTTTCATTGTTAAACATCACCTTCCATTTGCAGAGCTGAACACAGCAAACGGGAGACCCTCAGGTGATGTCCCAATCCGCATTGCCTGAGCTTTGTTTATAGTAGTTGTTTCTTCAGTATAGTCTCTTGCAGCAGGGGTCTTATTAACCCAAGACTGATTATTGACAAATAATCTCTTATTTTCTACATACCAAATGAGTGACCCATTGGGATCCCCATCTCAAAACAACTTACCTTATGTGCGGCCAGAATCTGAAAATAACATTTAACACAGTACAATACTTACCTGTTATTTTTCAGAGTATAAGACGCACCAAGATTTTGAAGAGGCAAATTTAAAAAAAAGTAGGTAGGTAGATAGAGGGATAGAGAGGGAGAGAAAGAGAGAGAAATACAGTAGGTAGGTAGGAAGAGAGAGAGAATAGTTAGGTAGGTAGATAGATAAAGGGATAGAGAGAGAGAGAAATAGACATATAGAGAAATACAGTAGGTAGCGAAAGAGAGTGTAGGTAGGTAGGTAGATAGAGAGAAATAGAAAGAGAGAGAAATACAGTAGATAGGTAGGGAGAGAGAGTAGATAAGTTGGTAGGTAGAGGGAGAGAGAAATAGAGATAGAGAAATATAGTAGGTAGGGAGAGAGAGTGTGTGTAGGTAGGTAGCTAGGTAGAGGGAGAGAGAGGGAAATAGAGAAATACCGAAGATAGCGAGAGAGAGTAGGTAGGTAGATAAAGGGATAGAGAGAGAGAGAAATAGAGAGAAAATACAGTAGGTAGGTAGGGAGAGAGTGTGTAGGTAGGTAGGTAGAGGGATAGAGAGAAATAGAGATAGAGAGAAATACAGTAGATAGCTAGGTGTTTCTGCTGGCACAGGACTTGATCAATGTAATTCTCATCAATCAGTTAAAGAGCTTTCCAAAAGGGGAAAAAAAGGTTTTGCACTCTGCAAAAATGCCCCCCCCCCCTTTTAAAGGCATGAATAGCCTTGCGGGGGCTTACAGAGTGCGGGAGGGGGTGCAAAAACGAGCAAAAACGGTCCATTCGTGAAAATGGGCCCGTTTTTGGGCAAAGAAATTGCATGCATAGCCTTATGGAGGCTTAAAGAGTGCTCCGGGGTGTGTGTGTGTGTGTGTGTGCAAAAAAACGGACCATTTTTTCCTTATTTCTGTCCTTCCCAGCTCCCAGGAACTCTCTGAAAGCTTCCATAAGGGTATGCACAGCCATTTTGGTGAAGGGGGCGGGGTTTGGTGAGGCAAAAAATGCTGTATTCAATGTATAAGACGCATCCAGATTTTCAGCCTCTTTTTTGAGGGAAAAAGGTGCGTCTTATACTCCGAAAAATAGTTCAGTTGAAATTGTCATATGTGAGACTGATTGCGGTAGATTGTAAGGTATAATTTATATTTACCCAAAATATAATTTTATCATATATTATTGTATTTTATTCCAATTTCATTTTAAATCGTATTTTATCAAATACCATTTTAAATTTTTTAAATCTGATTTTAGCAATAATTTGGGTCTGGAACTCTGCACTTTGATGTGGCCCAAGGGCTAATCAATAAATTAAACTCTAACTCTAAACTCTTATTTGAAGTGTTCCTTACAATAAAGCAGATGGGAAAATTTAAGCCCCATTTCATGGGCTGAAAAACAAGCTATAAATTTGCCAGGAAACTCCCCCCCCCCCCTTCAAATGACCTACTGTATAGGGAGTTTGTTTTGTTTTATTTTAAAATCATATTATTTTCCTTCCGTTGCCGCTGCAGGCATCTAGCAGGCGAAGTCGCCAAGGAATGGCAAGAAATTGACGAGGCAGACAAGACCCAGAAGGACACACTTCTAACTCTTGTGAAGGAGATTGTGCCGTACAACATGGCCCATAATGCTGAGCACGAGGCCTGTGATTTGCTGATGGAAATTGAGCAGATGGATATGCTGGAGGAATATATTGATGACAATGCCTATGCCAAAGTTTGTCTCTATTTGACCAGGTGAGGGAACTGTACTTTCTTGCGTTCGTGGAGTTTGTGAATTTGTGGAATTCATAAGAGTCGGCAAGGCTGAATTAGGCCATTGAGGGCAATCCCTGGATGAACACAGAGATCCAGATTAAAACATTCATGGTCAGTGGCTATCCAAACCGAGTTTCTTTGCATAATTCAATTCAAAATACAGTTCAAATACCAAAGGCTTCCCCCCACCCCCACCCCAAGACTTAATTGGAAATTACATTCCTGTCCCTCAGATCTTTTATTCATTTTCTGCACTCTGAAACAGTGCAGAACAGATCTTAATCTTCTGGGTGATATCTTTTCAGATTCATGAAGAATGCTATCCGCCTCTCTACCTGCTCAAAACTATATGTTTCCAGTTCCTTCCTTTCTTATTCTTCTAAAATCCGAATGAACCTTTTTTTCTCTCTTAGCTTTTGTACCTTTTCTTCTTTAAGTGTGGAGTTCAGAAAAGTACTCAAAGTGAAACTATTTCCTTTAGAAATAATAGAAAAATTATTTATTAGAATAATAAATAATCCCCTCAACACTGTCAAACTATTTAATAAGTCTGCAATACTATTACTATTAATCTTCTCATCGTTCCTATCACCCATCTCCTCCCACTTATGACTGTATGACTAACTTTGTTGCTTGTATCCTTATGATTTACATTGATTATTTTCTAGTATGATTTGATTGCTTATTTGTAGCCTATGTCTATCTTTAAGTGTTGTACTTTATGATTTGTGACAAATGTATCTTTTATGTACACTGAGAGCACATGCACCAAAGGCAAATTCCTTGTGTGTCCAATCACACCGTCCATAAAGAATTATATTCTATAAGAAACTCTCATTTTACTGAGACAATCCAATATGACAAAGAATTGTTGCAAGGAAATGCAGGACCTTAAGTGTAGGGCAGTGTTTCCCAATCTTGACAACTTTAAGATGCGTGGACTTCAACCCCCAGAATTCCCCAGCCAAGCTTGGCTGAGGAATTCTGGAAGTTGAAGCCCATGCGTCTTAAAGGTGCCAAGTTTGGGAATCCCTGATCTAGGGTATTCTGAGCCCAAATCCTGATTGATTGTGACAGGTTTGCATTCATTTACACATGGAAAAATAAAAATGTATGCTGAAATTCACCTGAATCTGATAAGAAAGGTATAACTAGCCATAATTCTAATCCTAAAGAGATAATTCTTTTTATCAACCAGCCCATTTTACAAAATGTTCCCCCCTCCCCCACTTAAAGGAAGCAATTCCTAATTTAGGTAACTTCTATATTTGCTGTTCAGTAGGATTTCTGTCTACTTTAACTCTTCCATGATGAGGTTATGACAAAATTGTGGCTCCCCTATGCCTCAATATGCATATTGTGATTTTTTTTTCCTCTTTCAGATCATCTATATTTTTCATGAGTTGAATGATTTTTTTTCCCCCCATCGCATATTGAAAACTTTAATTTGACAGCAGCTAAGGTTTAGGGAGCTACCCCAAGGGACTGTGTAACATTTGTGAAAAAAGCAACAGTTGGCGAACAGCCGTAGTACTAATCAAACTTCATTTTCTGCCTCTCCCATTCTTATTTTTCAAGCTGTGTGAGCTATGTTCCTGAGCCGGAGAATTCTGCCCTGCTCCGTTGTGCCCTTAGTATCTTCCGCAAGTTTAATCGCTATCCTGAAGCCTTGCGTTTGGCCCTTATGCTGAATGACATGGAACTGGCAGAGAACATCTTCATTTCCTGCAAAGATGTGTAAGTAGCGCTGGGGTGCTGGGGGACAGATCCACAGGGCTCAGGGTTAGCTGAACGGAGAATGGTTAAGTCTTGAGCAGGGGTCATCAACTTTTCAGACCTCAGGGACCACTAAATTCATAATTTTAAATCCTGCAGACCACTAATATGATCTGCCTAATGTTCGGCTGGGTGGACATGTGGTCACATGTAGTTAGGTGGTCATATGGCTGGGTGGGCATGGTCAACTCAATGTCACTCACGTTGAGGAGCACCTCACTAGCCTCTACTCTCCCCTCCCCTCCCAATCACTCCTCGCCTCCCCACCCAGGCTCCTTAGGGCCCCAACAGGAAGCAGTTGTTGGAGCTAAGCAGTCACCATGAGAAAGAGTTGGCAAAAAAACTCAGTTCAAATTGGATCAGACCGAGAAGGAGGTTCAGCAGAAGCACCTCACTGAGGACTACGTGCATAGGCTTTCCAAGCAGAGGGAAGACCTGCGGGAGTGCAAGGCCAGGTACCGGCACCTGGAGGCTCAGCAGGCTTGGATGGTTAGCCAGTTCCAGGCCATGATGCAGTCCCACTGGAACGAGGCCCTCCGGCTCTTCGCCATCAGTCGTGCTTCCCTCCAGCCTTCGCCCAAAGCCCCCCACCAGGAGGCTAAAGCAGACCCCAAGTTGGAATTTCTTCCCCCCTCCGACCCACACAAAAGGACCCCGAAGGAGGATACTCTCTGCAGAGAGAGTATCCCCGAAGGAGGATACTCTCTCATTGCACGTATCCATCCCAGGGGCCGTAGTTTGAGGACCCCTGATTTAGTGCAATATAAAAAATGCAAATAATTTTTCTGAGGACCACCAACATTTTCTCTCAGACCACCAGTGGTCCACGGACCCCCGGTTGGTGACCACTGGTCTAGAGTCTTGTCCAAAAACCATTTGATTCACATGTATAAAAAAGGATGCTGAGATCTAGAAAGAGTGCAGAGAAGAACTACAAAGATGATTAGCGGACTGGAGGATAAAACACATAGAATGGTTGCAGAAATTGGGTATGTCTAGTTTAAGTGCAGCTGTGGTTAGAATGCAGTACTGGCAGTTCGATTCTGACCAGCTCAAGGTTGACTCAGCCTTCCATCCTTCCGAGGTGGGTAAAATGAGGCTCCAGATTGTTGGGGGAAGTAGGCTGTAAATCACTTAGAGAGGGCTGTAAAGCAGTATATAAGTCTTAAGTGCTATTGCTGTTATGCATACTTTTTTTTCTTTTTTTGAAACTGAGAACACAATCTTCTACAAAGGAATCTGAACATGATTATGCCAAAGCTTCACATATTTCCAGTTATCTTTTTAATAATTTGGCTCTATGTACAATGACCAGTGAGAAAGAATTATGAGGACTTAGTTTAGAACCTCTGTTAAGTACCAGGCTTTCATTCCAGAATAGAAGCAATAGACGTACAAAATAAAACAATGAATCGTAAATAAATCCAAGATTGATCCTCCAGATCCAATATTATAAACTTCTGGTGGAAATTAAAATGTTGCTTAATTGAAATTGATATTGCTCAATGTTTGGAAACTCAGGTGAGGAACAGTGACTTTCAGTGAAACTTGCCAACATTATCGGTACCGTATATACTCGAGTATAGGCCGACCCGAATATAAGCCGAGGCACCTAATTTTACCACAAAAAACTGGAAAAGTTATTGACTCGAGTATAAGCCTAAGGTGGGAAATGCAGCAGCTACCAATAAATTTCAAAAATAAAAATAGATACCAATAATGCCATTGCCCATTGAATAACATATACAGCCTGCCTGTGCCCATTAAATATACAGTAGCCATTGTAAAAATTTGCTCTGCATAACAAATTATTATCACACAATACCGGTGTATTCAATGAAATACTTCACTCACCTCATGATGCTGATGTCCCGCTGTGATGATGATGTCCCGCCTCCTATGACACACGGCACAGTGATTCCTATCATTGGATCACTGTACCAGAGGAGGTGGGACATCGCTATGTGGCTGCTTGCCATAACGAGGAGGTGGGACATCGTTGCAGAGTGGCAGGAGGGGGAGGAAGGGGAATCGTAAGATAGCCCTGCATTACATTAGAACGTGAGGAGGGGGGATGGTGCGGTGCACGCTGCGTGGCAAACTGACACAGAGGGAGGGGAAACTCGGGGGCGCTGGGCCATTCACGAGCGTCACCCAGCGGCATGGCCCCGCCCCTTTTTCTCCTCCATTTCGGGCAAATTTTTCACTGACTCGAGTATAAGCCGAGGCGGCTTTTTTCAGCTCAAAAAGTGGGCTGAAAAACTAGGCTTATACTTGAGTATATACAGTAATCATGATTATCTTCCTGAGATGGGATGTCTTATTTATTTCATTACATTTATTATGGCTGCTCACTCCAGCAGGCTCTGGGCTGCTGACAGAATCCATTGTTAAGTTAATTAAAAACATAGACAAAACATGAGTGTGGCCTAAAAATAGGCCAATTAAAATGCAGCTTTTCCCTGCGAGCAAAATTAGGTTTTAAGGGATTTAACCCTAACCCTAACTTCTGCTGCCTGCCGGCTGCCTGCAATTTGGCAGTTCAAATCTCAGCAGGCTCAAGGTTGGCTGATCCTTTCAAGGTGGGTAAAATGAGGACCCGGATTGTTGGGGCCAATAGGCTGACTCTGTAAACCGCTTAGAGAGGGCTGTAAAGCGGTATGTAAGTCTTACGTGCCATTGCTATTTTGGAAACGCTGGAAGACTGAGCCCCATCCATCCCTCTGGGGCAGCGGTCTCCAACCTCCAAGCTTTGCTGGCTGAGGAATTGTGGGTGTTGAAGTCCACAAGTCTTAAAAGTTGCCAAGGTTGGAGACCTCCGATCTAGGAGATGCTGTTACTCCTGCGAAGCACTGACTCTTAAAAAAAAACAAAATTAAGGTCACCAACAGGATTTTGCTGAGATTTCATAAACGACAGTTTGGCTTCATCATCTTATAGTCCACTCTAGTTAAAACATTTTTCGTTTGCTGACTGTTGTTGTTGTTGTTGTTTTGCAGAGTGGTTCAGAAGCAAATGGCCTTCATGCTGGGCCGCCACGGGGTCTTTCTGGAGCTAAGTGAGGATGTCGAAGAATATGAGGATCTTACAGAGATCATGTCTAATGTCCAGCTCAACAGTAATTTTCTGGCCTTGGCCAGGGAAGTAAGTTCTCTTGCACAATCACAAGGTGGTGCTACCCCCTCCCCCCCCCAGTAGAATTTAGAATCTTGAAAAAGGAGCAGTGTGTGTGGTCAAACGAATGGCCCGTGGGCCGGATGCGTCACGGGCTGGCCATGCCCATGCCCAGTTTAGTGAAGGGGGAAAAAAATCGTGATACGTCCCGTGGCGACGCCAGTTGGACACCCCTGATTTAGAGCAAGGCAAGGGATAAATGTTGACTGAATGACAGTGAGATATAGACTCCTGGGAAAGCTTTTCAAGCAGTCTGGCTTAATTTTAAGAAATGCCTCGTTGTTGTTGTTGTTGGTTGCGAAGTCATGTCCAACCCATTACAACCTCATGGACAACGTTCCTCCAGGCCTTCCTGTCCTCTACGATCCTCTGGAGTACATTTAAGCTCACGCTGACTGCTTCGGTGACTCCATCCAGCCACCTCATTCTCTGTCGTCCCCTTCATTAGGTGGCCAAAGTATTTGAGTTTCCAATTCAGGATCTGGCCTTTTAAAGAGCAGTCAGAGTTGATCTCCTCTAGGACTGACCGGTTTGATCGCCTTGCAATCCAAGGGACTCTCAGGAGTCTTCTCCAGTACCAGAGTTCAAAGGCCTCCATTCTTCGGTGGTCAGCCTTTCCTATGGTCCAACTTTCACAATGCCTCCTAATCCCCATCCTGTAGCATTATTTTTCATCTTAGTGCCATCTACTGTGGCAAATGAGCTGAGAATTCAACCTGCCAATACTGTCAGTTTATTTCCCGGCCCCCACAATGGCCGTTAAATGTTTTTGAAAAGAAGGTAAAATGTTAAGGAATAATACAGGACGACCTTGTTTAGTGACTGCTTTGTTTAGCAACAGTTGACAATTAAAACGGGTAGTTATAGAGTAATTTTATGACCAAGTCCTCACATTTATGATTGTTGCAGGTCTGTAATGCAAAGGAAAGCTGAAATAAGATCACAAGCACAGTTGCTCTTTCACTTAGCAGCCGATTTGCTTAACAACCAAGTGTGCTGTCCCAACTGTAGTTGCTAAACAAGGACTGCCTGCAATACTTCCTCAGATTTAAGACAGATTGAACATTTGCATAAATGTTTCCACTGTTTTTAATTTGATGCAAGGGTGAGTTTTAATCAGTTCTCAGGCATGGAAGGTTTCTCAACATATCAATTTGGCTGCGTGTTCTTTTTTTTTTTTTTTTTTTTTAACATGGATATTTTACAAGACTCTTGCTTTCAACTATCAGGATATTGAATGACCCAGTGGCATGGAAATGTAATTAGAATCTGGAAAGATTTAGCAAATTATAAAAAGGAGTCTAGAGGTTAAAACTTGTGCATGATACAAGCCACAGCTAAATATGTTGCATTAAAGTTGTCTGGGCAGAATGAAGCTTAAAGATTGCAGTTCTAAATATATTCTGTATATTTCATTGTAATCCAGCTAAGACATTTATCATTTAAACTGTGAGACATAGTAAAGTTGGTTATGTTGTCATCTAGTTCAGTGTTTCTCAACCTTGGCCACTTGAAGATGTCTGGACTTCAACTCCCAGAATTCCCCAGCCAGCATTCGCTGGCTGGGGAATTCTGGGAGTTGAAGTCCAGACATCTTCAAGTGGCCAAGGTTGAGAAACACTGATCTAGTTAATGTTGGAACCAAGTGCTCAGAAACTAAATCTAGATAGGTAGGTAGGTAGGTAGGTAGGTAGGTAGGTAGGTAGGTAGGTAGGTAGGTAGGTAGGTAGGTAGGTAGATAGATAGATAGATAGATAGACAGACAGACAGACAGACAGACAGACAGATGATAGATAGATAGATAGATAGATAGATAGATAGATAGATAGATAGACAGATGATAGATAGATAGATAGATAGATAGATAGATAGATAGATAGATAGACAGACAGATGATAGATAGACAGATGATAGATAGATAGATAGATAGATAGATAGATAGATAGACAGACAGATGATAGATAGATAGATAGATAGATAGATAGATAGATAGATAGATAGATAGATAGATAGATAGATAGATATAAATGGCTGTGTGCGTGTTCCAGCATAATTCTGGAGTGCCTGGAGCAATTTCAGCCAAACTTGCTACACAGATGACTTACTCTGGAAAAAAACACTATGAGGGTAAGACACTCCTAACACCCCTTGAGAGTGGTGGTGTTCTGCTACAATAAGCCTGTTGTGCCTTCAAATGGCTTCTACTGTACAGCGCAGTGGAGTTGCCATGGTAACTGTTTCACAGTACTCCACAAGGGGGCTCCCTCTGGTAAGGGGGAAAATCCAACATTAGAAATTACATTTGGTCTGGACATTCTCTCCTCCTCCCCTATAAATCCCAGACAACGTCAGGTTATGAGTTAGTATATAATAAAAAAAACTTTGAAATGGGAAATGTCTTGTGCTGAAGAAATGTTTGGCTTACATTTCAGTCGGAATTAAACACTGGTGTTGCATTGCATTTCTTAGGAATTCTGAGCGTGTATTTAAATATTTGAAATATAGTGCTGGGCTGCTTCTGTATCATTTCTTTGCTCTCACCTCTTCTAATAGTAAAGGCTACCTATTTGACATTAAATGCTATCTGGACAACTTAGTGTAAAAAAAAATGGCATCTCGAGATTTCCAATACCTGTCCCAATTTCTAAATTTCCATTACAGATAAAACAGGATTTGCAGTCATGGCGTCTTTTTTGATCTCCGTATACTTGTGTGGGGTGATCAGTTATTTGATTCTAACCCTTTTTGTGACCGCTCTTTGCAGCAGCGTGCAAAATATTTTGAATTCAAAACAGTTCCTTGGAAGAGCTGTGCTGAGCTCACCTGGAATGTCCTGGCAACATGACCGAGATACCAGAAAGCATTCTGAATATAAAACAGCGAAGTTGAGCTCAAAATATTTCCAGCAAGGTCAGAGCAACCTGATCTAACTTGAAACAGTTATTTCAAGATCACAACATTTCAAATTCAACATCTTTCGCATTTCTAATGAACCGAAATGCTCAGCAGGGCAGCATGAGTGAAAAAGAAAAAGAAATGTTTTTTTTAGTTTTCAGTAAACCTTTTCTTTGATTTGGGCATTCATCCAACACTGCAGGGAACTTGAGATTCCTATGCTACTGATAGCTCCTCAAAACACTTTTTTTTTACCCCCAGTTTCTCCCAGTTTCCCCAAATTGCAATGGTTGAAAAGTGGAGGGCAATTACTTGAGAATTGAGTAACAGAAAAATTATACAATAAACCAACTTTTCACCAACTGTGGTTTTAAAATGATTTGCTGTGATCCCCTGGGAAGATATAGGCAGCGATAAGAAAGTTGTGTTTTCCTCAAAGTGACGGAATGTGGGATGTTACATCATGGAAAATCAAAGCTTTGATTTGGAGTGACAGTAGGACATGGTTGATAAGTTAGATGAATTTTCAGTCCCCCGCCCCCATCTAAATGAGGCTGTAGCTTAGTTATTACTTTACCATTGCATGCTTATTCTGCAAGTAAATGTATTCAATATATTATATTTGAATATCATCAACCTTCATTTTTCTGACACAGTGGCTCAGTGGTTATGATGCTGAGCTTGTGGATCAGAAAGGTCGACAGTTCAGCGGTTTGAATCCCTAGTGCCTTGTAACGGAGTGAGCTCCCGTTACTTGTCCCAGCTTCTGTCAACCAGCAGTTTGAAAGCACGTAGAAAATGCAAGTAGAAAAATAGGAACCTCCTTTGGTGGGAAGTTAAGAGCGTTTGCGCCTTCAGCGTTGAGTCAGGCCAGCCACATGACCACGGAGACGTCTTCGGACAGCGCTGGCTCTTCAGTTTTGAAAACGAGATGAGCACTGGCCCCCTAGAGTTGGGAACGACTAGCACACATGTGCGAGGGAAACCTTTACCTTAACCTTGATTTTAGATTTTTTTTTGTAACTTAAAAATGTTGTGAACCACACCTAGTTTGGTCATTCTGTGATTCCATATATATTTTAAACATGGATAGTGGATTAATTTACCAATCAGGCGAAGACTTGTTTTATACATTAAAGACATCAAAAGTAACTCTTTCTTTTTGCCCCCAGCTGGACATCATGGAGCCCAAGGTGCCAGATGACATTTACAAAACACATCTAGAAAATAACCGTAAGTGCTGGGCTTTGAAATAGTGGGGCCCTTGTTGACTCCCTGGTTCCCTGGAAAATTGAAGGAATATCTTGGTTGGTTGCACCTCTTGTCGTCAGTCTAATTCACACCGTTTGGATTCAATTTGAGTATAGAGAGGGGCAGTTCTAACTATATCACGATGCCTCTTCAGATATTATAGCCCAGTTCTATTTGAATTTTCTTTTGCAAACTTATCTATAGCTGGTCACGGTCATTAAGTATTTGTATTTGTATTTGTTTATTACTTATAGGCCGCCCTTTTCCCTGAGGGGACTCAGGGCGGCTCACAATTTATGGGGAGGGGAATACAAGACGAGACATGAGACAGTACATAAGTAAAAGTAGAACACAACATTCATTCATCATTTGGGTGGGGACGGATTAGAATCTTTATCCCCAGGCCTGACGGGATAGCCAGGTCTTGAGGGCTGTGCGGAAGGTCTGGACAGTGGTGAGGGTGCGAATCTCCACGGGGAGATCGTTCCAAAGGGTTGGAGCTACTACTGAAAAGGCTCTCCTCCACGTAGTTGCCAGTCGACACTGACTGGCGGATGGAACTCGGAGGAGGCCTAATCTGTGTGATCTGATAGGTCGTAGGGAGGTAATTGGCAGGAGGCGTGTCCCTCTCCCCCCCCCCCCCCCAATTCTTGATTCACATTCTGAGGCTTTTTTTTTGTCACGGAGCAGGAAACTATATAAATTTCCAATTTTGATTGCCGTGGAAGGTATCTGCACTAGTTTGAACCTGAAAGTTTAGGGTTTTTTAAAATGGAATGGCCATGGAAGGCATTGCGACTTAAGTATGTTTCTGTTTTCAGAACAATTACTTTGACAAATTACAGTTATTAACAGGAGAAGACTGTCAGGCAACGAGAAATCAAGACCACGCATTAAGTTCCAGTGAAACTGATTTATTGCTCATGCCTGGACTCACGAATTTAGTCAGCCAACAGCGCTGACTTGATGCTATGTAACCGTTAACAGAATTCAAGGGGGTGGGTTGGAGTTGGACCACTTGTGGGAACGTAACAGCTCCAGGCTGATTCCTCTCTTGACTCTTTCCTCCCCACCCCTTTCCGGCTCTGCCTCGTCTTCTCCAAGGCCATTCCATAGCCATTTTGGGCTCCTGGCTTAGATGGACTTCAAAGGACAAAACGAACCTATGGAGATAGATTTTCAGTATGAACCACAAAGCATAAAACCTCCCAAGAACATTGAACTGAGAGGGACAGTGGGAGCAAAGCTCAATTGGAGGGCCTCTTTTAGAGAGGGATGAACAAGTGCTCTGGAAGAAAGGCCTATTCCAAACTGTTTTTAAAGTTAATCCAAGCGCAACACATCACAGAGTCAAGTCCAGAAGTAACATTCCCTACCATTAGAATCTCTTTTAAGACTTAAGATAGCACCAACTTTATTTGGGAATCTGGCCACCTTTGGGTTGAAAGGTTCTATGTTTCCACTGGAAAACATTTTTCCGTCGCTGAGCCATTATCTGGGGTGTTGGGAGGCCCCCAAGAATTTGAAAAGTGGGCATACTGTTTCACTCTAGATCAGGGGTGTCAAACTCAAGGCCCGGGGGCCAGATCTGGCCTGTAGGGTCCTTAGATCGGGCCCGCAGAGCTATCCTGGAAACAATGAAGGACCGGCCTGTAGTGCAGCTCACGAGGGCCATATACAATACAAATACAATAGCAGAGTTGGAAGGGACCTTGGAGGTCTTCTAGTCCAACCCCCTGCCTAGGCAGGAAACCCTATACCATTCCAGACAAATGTCTATCCAACATCTTCTTAAAGACTTCCAGTGTTGGGGCATTCACAACTTCTGGAGGCAACTTCTGTTCCACTGATTCATTGTTCTCACTGTCAGGAAATTTCTCCTCGGTTCTAAGTTGCTTCTCTCCTTGATTAGTTTCCACCCGTTGCTTCTTGTTCTACCCTCATGTGCCTTGGAAAATAGCTTGACTCCCTCTTCTTTGTGGCAGCCCCTGAGATATTGGAAGACTGCTGTCATATCTCCCCTAGTCCTTTTCATCAAACTAGACATACCCAGTTCCTGCAACCGTTCTTGATATGTTTTAGTCTCATATGTGCGCCTCCCCCTCCCCTCCAGCTCTGTTTTCACTGGCAGAGGGTTGTAGGAGGCCATTGCAGCCGAAAACCGAGCTCAGGAGCCTGTTTTCGCTGGCAGAGCACTTGGACCACCACAGGTGACCCTGACATGAGTGACATCGAGCTGGCCATACCCACTCTGATCCCCTGAAGTCAAACATAACCCTAATGTGGCCCTCAATGAAATCGAGCGTGACACCCCTGCTCTAGATCAACCCCCCTGCTCCCTCACCCCCATTTGCCCATGGTTTGCGAATTACAAAATCCAGGCAACTTTTGTCTATTCAGCGGGACAGCGGGTGACATTGCTTTGATGTTGGCTAGGCTGCAGCCTCTTAAAAACGATCTTTCTGGCACAGCGCAGAGGTTTCACAGTTCCGATCTGAGGCAGGAGCAACCCATTCATCTTTACGTTCTCTGTTCTCTCAGGGTTTGGCGGTAGCGGTTCGCAAGTGGATTCGGCCCGCATGAATTTGGCTTCCTCCTTCGTGAACGGTTTTGTGAATGCTGCTTTCGGGCAGGACAAGCTGCTGACGGATGATGGCAACAAGTGGCTCTACAAAAACAAGGACCACGGTGAGCGGGGACAACGACTCACAATCTGGGGTGGGGTGGCGGGTGGGGAAGAGAATTACAAAGATAATTTTGCTCCAGAATGGGAACTTTTGCACTCGCACGAGCTGCTCTCTGGCAATGAATTCATTATTGGGTCGAATTTAGAACTCTGCTTCTGTGCTTCCGTGCTGTCTTTGTCTAGTCTTCCCCCTTCCCTTGTCTATTGTGAGCCGCCCGGAGTCCTTTGGGAGTGGGCGGCATACAAGACAAATAAATACAAATACAATACAAATAATACTTTCTACGATCCTGGAAACTCACTGTTGTCACTCAGCAAGTGGCCCAACCGGGTTTGATGTTGCCTGAACTCAGAAGTCTAGGGTCAGGTCTAATGAGAACCAGGATGGTAAATCACCAGGAAACTCCAGAACGGATGGCAGGATTCTGCCAGAAGGAATTGACGGTCATTTGCCTAGTACTGCCCAAAAAATTACATGGATGTGTCCTTTAAAGCTATCGTTAGTCTGGTTGGACTCAAAAGTTTGATTCAAATTGCCTTTTATTTTATTGGTAGTTTGCTAAGATACTGATAGAATATTTGTAGCTCAGTTTGAACTATGGGGTCCTGGTGCTTTCAGCTCTGTGGGTTGTTACCTCCCAAAGACCCATTAGATCGCACAGGATCGGCCTCCTCCGGGTCCCATCCACCAGCCAATGCCACCTGGCTACGACCCGGGGGAGGGCCTTCTCTGTTGCAGCTCCGGCCCTTTGGAACGAACTCCCCGTGGAGATTCGGACCCTCACCTCTCTCCCTGCTTTCCGAAAAGCCATAAAAACCTGGCTGTGTCGGCAGGCCTGGGGTTGATGAGTTCCCTTCCCCTCTCGACAGGTGTGGTTGTTGGTCATTTTAAATGTCTATTTTGTACTTGTATGTTTCCCTTGCCCGTTTAAGTTGTTCGCCGCCCTGAGTCCCTTTTTGGGAATAGGGCGGCATATAAATAAAATAAAACTTAAACTTGTTTTTTTTTTTTTTGCAAACATTACCAAAGTAGACAACATCATCAGTATTAGAAGAAATGTGGTTTGCTCTTATTCTCATTCCTTCTCTCCGTCCCGTCCCCCCCCGTCTCACTCACTAACTCAGTCATTTACTAGTGGCTTCTGTCAACACTTCCACCAACACGGTAGAGCAAGCCAATAGCAGATGGAACAGGTGTGTCCAACTCACTTCGTCACAGTGGCGTCAAATGACGTATCGGGACTTTCCCTCCATTTGCTAAACCAGGTGAGGGCGGGGCCAGCATGTGGCGAGTTTGACACCTCTGATATACTGACATCGACATTGACATTGAGTCTTTATTGATTAGCCGTTGGGCCATATCAAAGTGCAAAATTCCAGAAACAAATTATTACTAAAAATTTGATAAAATACGATTTAAAATGGAATTGGAATAAAATACGATTTAAAATGAATTGGAATAAAATACAATTTAAAATGGAATTGGAATAGAATATAATAATTTAAGATACAGATAAAAGGTGATGAAATTATATTTCAGTGTGGTCACCCCTGCGATCTACCCCGATCAGTTCCACATATGTAGATCTCAACCGAACCATTTTGTTTAAGTACTGCGCTGTGTTAAATGTTATTTCCAGATTCTGGATGCACATAAAGTGAGTTGTTTTGATATGGGGATCCCAATGGGTCACTCGTTTGGTATATAGACCAAGGTACCTCTGATATAAAAAAATAAGAGCAAAGCCGACTCCCTTCTAGCACTGATCATGTTACCTAGTCGGATAGTGAAACATCTGCAAAAAAAAAAAAAAACCCTACCAAGATCAGAAAGCACTAAGGACCCCCAGCTATGAGTTGAATGCTGCACAATGCTATCCAGACAGTTGATTTACTTTTACACAGGACAGTCTTAAAATAGGTATAGTAGGAAGTTTAATTTAGAGTTCCAGCTTTGGACTGCAGAAGGCGGATTGTCCCTGGATGACAACAAAGAGCAGCAGCTTGTATCTCATTGCTGCCTCTAGGGGCGCTCTGCATTTTTTGCAGCAGGTCTTATCCTAATATATACAATGGCAGATGCCCTTTTATAAAGGGGGTTGTAGGCTTCCCTTCCCACTCGTCCATTGTTTCAGGCATTTTGCCTTCTCTTCCATGCCTTGAATTGAGCTTAAACAATCGGCTACTTGGAATGAATGCAGGGGTGAGCAACCACACTCCACATATATCTTCATACACTCCCTGTCATGCCTGCAGCCACCTTTTCTTTTGGGTCTTTGGCCTGCCATACTTTCTATTATTCTACTATGCCTTTTCTATTGTGGGAAAACGGGAGGGGGGATTGTACGGAGTTAGATGATATGTAGCCATAACAACATTCCTTCTAGAAAGTCAAGGTCATCCTTTGTCTTTGCACCTGACCAGATCTGGATAGGTGGAACTGCCAGCAGCAGATTGGACCGTGTGATGGACTTGTGGGTGTGGGGTCAAGATCTTGAACTTTCAACTGGGCGGGGAAAATTGGGAAGCTTTCAGATTTGGGTTTTCCCAGATGTGCCAACAAGGCTCTCTTAATAAATTGGAACTTTGAGGAATCCTTTGCCTCGGACATTGATTTAAGTTTGGGTGCTATTTGGAACCCTGACATTCCCTTCTTCATCCCCCCTCCCCCCCCGTACGTTTGTGAATTAGGACAGCCCCAGAAATCACAATGTATTGTGAATAGCTGGAGGTGGATGGATGCAAGATTTCCCAAGTTGTTCATTACCCAGAATTGATTAACGCTGGCAAGGAGTAAAACAGAAATGAGTAAAAATGGCCATCGTTTGCATATGTGCTGGTCTTCTCATGACTCCCATTTACTCTGCAGGGATGCTGAGTGCTGCTGCCTCGTTGGGGATGATCCTCTTGTGGGATGTGGATGGGGGCCTCACCCAAATTGACAAGTACCTGTATTCCTCGGAAGACTACATCAAGGTGAGCAACCCTACTGCTAACCTAAATACTCCCACATGAAGCAGGTAGAAAATACCTTGAGTTAGGCAACTCCTCTCGAACAGGATTTAGATGGAGGGCAGTGATGGCGAACCTTTTTGGCACTGAGTGCCCAAACTGGAATGTACGTGCATGCGTGCACACCGGGCACTGGAAATCCGAAAACCAGCTGGCCTGAAAATGCCCTGAAAAAGGCCCGAAAAACTGCCAAAACCAGGACATTTTTCAGGCCGTTTTTCTCTATTTTGGGGGGAAACTTTTGTCTCGGCCACCTTCTGGAACATTCTAGAGAAGTCAAATGATAAAATCAAGAATGGAGAGTTGGCAGAACAAAGCTTTGCATGGCCAATTTCTGGAAAAAATAAAAGATAAAGTGGACAGTGAAAAAACTTGGTTATGGTTAACAGCAGGTACATTAAAGAAAGAAACAGAGTCACTAATCCTGGCTGCGCAAGAATAAGCTATCCGCACAAATGCCATTAAGGCCAAAATCGAAAAATCCTCTGATGATGCCAAATGCAGACTATGCAAAGGAGCTGATGAAACTGTTGATCACATACTCAGCTGCTGTAAAAAGATTGTGCAGACTGATTATAAATTGCGGCACACTTCAGTAGCACAAATGATCCATTGGAATTTGTGCAAAAAGTTTAATATTAAAACAGCAACAAACTGGTGGGAACATCAGCCTGAAAAAGTCACCGAAAATCAGATGGTCAAGATCTTGTGGGATTTCCGTATACAAACGGACAAAATACTGGCGCATAATACACCAGACATCACACTGGTTGAGAAAAATAAGGTCACAATCATAGACATCGCAATACCAGGTGATAGCAAGGTCACCGAGAAGGAACATGAAAAATCGCAAAATACCAGGACTTAAAAATCGAAATTCAACGACTATGGCACAAACCAGCAGTGGTAATTCCAGTGGTAATTGGCACACTGGGTGCTATTCCAAAAGCACTGGGATTACATTTAAAACAGTTAAAAATTGACAAAATCACCATCAGTCAAATGCAAAAAGCCGGACTGCTTGGATCTGTACGCATATTACGAAAATACGTTACGACGTCCTAGGCCCCTGGGTGAGGCTCGACTAGTAACCAATGCCAAATCCGGCAAAACAACTGGCCGCTGTGATACAATTGTATAATAATAATAATATATTATTAATAATTAATAATAATTAATAATAATTAATTAATAATATAATGGAAATTTCGCACTTGGTGTACATGGATGATTTGGAGCTGTTTGGTAAAACAAAAGCTGAACTGAATTAATTAATTGAAAGCACAAAAGAATTTAGCCAAGACATTGGTATGCAGTTTGGAATTGACAAATGTGCAACAATGGCAACCAAAGCAGGCAAGGTCATAGAAGATGAAGGAATAGAATTTGAGAATGAAGAAGGCAGTAAAACCAGAAGAAGGCTGCAAGTACTTGGGGATTTTAGAGGCCTCTGACTTAATGCATAATAAAGTCAAGGAATTAACTTCAGCCAAGTACATTCGACGAATTCGCAAGATATTAAAGTCCAAATTGAGTGGAGGAAACATCATAAAAGCCATAAATACCTGGTCTATACCAGTGATCCGATACTCTGCAGGAATAATTGACTGGACCCAGATGGAGTTGGACAATTTGGACAGAAAAACAAGGAAGCTTACGACAAAGAATCATGCTTTGCACCCTAAAAGTGATGTTGACCGATTATATCTACCAAGAGCAGAGGGTGGTCGAGAACTCCTACAAGTAAAACAGACTGTGGAAGAAGAAAAACACAGCTTGAATGATTATATCCAGAAAAATGAAGAACCAATGCTTAAGGAGGCCTTTTAAAGACAACTAAGTCAAAAGCTGAATATAAGAAAGAAGTAATTGAGAAGCGAGCTGAAAATTGGAAAAACAAAGCTATGCATAGCCAATACTTGAAAAGTATTGAAGGCAAAGCTGACCAAAAGCTAATTTGGAACTGATTAAGATCAGGAGCACTGAAAAAAGAAACAGAAGGCTTTATTTTGGCAGCTCAAGAACAAGCCTTAGCCACAAACTGCATGAAGGCAAAAATTCAACATGTTACCACCAACAGCAAATGTCGCCTCTGTAATGAGAAAGACGGGACAGTCGACCACTTGATCAGTGGGTGTAGCAAAATTTCACAAACTGACTACCTACAACGCCATGACCAACGTTGCTAAGATCATTCACTGGAAATTGTGCCAAAAGTTTGGATTTGAGTACAGCAAAAAACACTGGGAACATCAGGTTCAGAAGGTTTTAGAGAATGAGAAAGTCAAGATCTTGTGGGACTTCAGAATTCAGACTAACAGGCACTTGGCCCACAACACACCTGACATAACAATAGTTGAAAAGAAAAAAGTCTGGTTCATTGACATTGCAATACCTGGAGATGCATGAATTGAAGATAAACAGCAAGAAAAAATCACAAAGTCCCGGGACTTGCAAATTGAAGTTGAGCGACTGTGGAAAAAGAAATCGTGTGTTGTCCCAATTGTAATTGGAACTCTTGGAGCAATACCCAAAGAGCTACCTCGCTATTTGGACATTTTAAATTTATCAGACTTGAACATTCTGATTCTACAAAAAACCACCCTACTTGGAACAGCTTATATCCTCCGACGTTACCTTAACAGTTCCTAGGTCCTTGGTTAGGACTCGAGCTGTTGAGCTACCAACCAGCCCTCAAAGGCTGTGAATCTCACCAAAGATTAACCACATAATAATAATATCTGTTTGTACATATTAGTCTTTTAGATATATCTCTTGTATCCTGTATCCTGAACCGTATTTTCCTTCCTTGTCTTTCCTCCAGTCAGGGGCTCTCCTGGCTTGTGGCATCGTGAACTCTGGTGTGAGGAATGAATGCGACCCAGCCCTTGCGCTGCTCTCCGACTACATCCTTCACAACAGCAACACCATGCGCATTGGTGCCATCTTTGGGTAAGAACAGCAACAGCAACTTCACTTAGAGTTATAAACTGCTTCACAGCCCTTTCTTAAGTGGTTTACAAAGTCGGCCTATGCCCCCCACAACAGTCTAGGTCCTCCTCAATCTGCCTAGTCTTTCATGTTCTGACTGAGGCTTCCCAAGAGCCTGAAGCAAACTCCTTGTCCTGACAAAAAAACCTGTTATTAATTTGCTGTGAATTCTGCTCATTCACATCCAGCAAAGTCTTTCGAGGGAGGATTTACAGTCACAGACCTTCTCTGGCTTGGAGAGCTGCCAAACTTGGCAAGGAGCCTCGGAGAGTCACCAACCAATTAAGCAAACTAATTGCCTCCTGCAAACTCCACTCCTCTTTTGCTCCTCTTTTATTCCCTATAGGAGGGGCTATTTAGCGTCCACCTGTGGCTTTAATCCCAAGTCGACCCCTGTTCTTTAGCTGTTCCCTTCAACTGGCAACTCTGTGCATGCACACACTGTGAACAGGCTCCAGCTGTTCCTCTTCCTCACTGATGTCTGACTCGGAAGGCAGCTGATAACAGGCATATGGCTCTGGCCCCCTCTCTGCCTCTGACACAGAGCCCTCATCAGAGTCTTCCCCAGACTCCAGGACTGGCCCATGTTGTTCCCCAACCTCCTCAATGTCTGAATCTGCTGCCATCACCGCTGGCTTCTGGTGGGCCACAACATTCCATTTCTTCCTCACATAGAACAGACTATATATCCTTCAAACCACGTTGTGCTCTCTTGGCAGGCTGGGGCTGGCCTACGCGGGATCCAACCGAGAAGATGTCCTGACCTTGCTGCTTCCTGTTATGGGGGATTCCAAATCCAGCATGGAGGTGAGAGAGAAGAGACGAAGATTGGCTGAGAGATCTGTGGTGGGAAAGGAGCGAGGATACGGAATCGGAGATCCTTGATCTCCACCCAAGTGGGGCTTTTTCACAAAACGTTCTGAGGGCAAAGGATGGCAAAACGTGTGGACTTCAACTCCCAGAATTCCCAAGCCAGCATGACCTGGCTGAGAAATTCTGGGAGTTGAAGCCCACAGGACTTAAAGTTACCATGTTTGGAGACCCTGCTGTAGCTTGCAAGAAATAGCCTTTGCTTGCAAGACTCTGCTTGTTAACTCCCCCCCTCCCCTGTGTGGTTTCTTCTAAGAACTTATGAAGGTGATGGTGTGAACTGGGCCCTCTCTCTCTTTGAAAAAACTTCCCACTGGAAGAGAGATTGGACAACCATTTGTCTGAAATGGTATAAGGTTTCCTGCCTAAACGGGGTTGGACTAGAACAGGGATCAGCAATCTGTGGCTCTGGAGCCGCATGTGGCTCTTCCATCCCTCTGCTCCGGCTCCCTATGGCTCAACATATACATCACAACCGCCAATGTGTGATACCTGCCAGCAGGTGATTTATTGAGCTTTTTGACCCCAGATAGGCCAGCCATGGATAAACCCAAGAAAAGTTTCAGAAGAAAACGAATGTTTAATTCAACTACATATGCTAGTTCTGTGGCCGCTGAGGAAATAGTCAGGCACGGGAAGTGTTTTGTGGCTCCTAGGGTTTTTTGGGGGGGTCCAAATGGCTCTGAGTGTTTAAGGTTGCCGAGCCCTGGTCTAGAAGACCTCCAAGGTCCCTTCCACCTCTGTTGTCCTATTCTTCCTCCAGGTGGCTGGTGTGACAGCCCTGGCCTGCGGAATCATTGCCGTGGGCTCTTGCAATGGAGATGTCACCTCCACCATCCTCCAAACCATTATGGAGAAGTCCGAGACGGAGCTGAAGGACACCTATGCCAGATGGCTGCCTCTTGGCCTGGGCCTGAACCACCTGGGTAAGTGAACTCTCTAGGATGGTCCCTGAACGTTAGAAAAAAGCCTGGAGAAATAAGAGGGAGGTTCCCTTGAATGCTGATCATAGGTACAGGTAGTCCTCGGGTTACGGCCATAATTGGGCCCAAAATATATGTTGCTGGGCCCAACAATTTATCTTGCTAAATGAAACATTTTGTTAAGTGAGTTTTGTCCCATTTTACAAAACTCTTAAGAAGTTTAGTACTTTGAAGGGAAAAAAGGAGGGTGAAAAGGAAAAAAAAAGTTCCCCTCTCTTTTTTTTCTCTTTTTTTTAAAGGCCAAAGAATTATAGAGAATACAATAAATTTTGTAAATAAAAATAGTGACAGTTCATAAGGATTACTAGGTGCAAAGAGAAATACACATTACCGTATTTTTCAGAGTATAAGACACATCTATTTCCCTTATAAAAGAGGCTGAAAATCTGGGTGCGTCTTATACACTGAATACAGCATTTTTTGCCTCCAGAAACCCCGCCTTCTTCACCAAAATGGCCGTGCATAGCCTTTAGGAGGCTTTCAAAGTGTTCCTGGGGGCTGGGGAGGGCAGAAATGGGTGAAAAATGGGCTTGTTTTTTGCTCAATTTCCCCCCCCCCCAGCCCCCAGGATACTCTGTAAGCCTACTAAAGACTATGCATGCAATTTTTTGACAAACAATGGGCCCGTTTTTCCAAAAAACGGGCAGTTGGGAGGTTTGCAGAATGTAAAAACTTTTTTAAAAAAATTGCCTCTTCAAAACCTTGGTGTTTCTTATACTCCAAAAAATACGCTATTTCCATAACAAGGGATGGTGAAGTGGATTACTTTATTTAAAGAGGAAAATATGTTATTTGGATATCACTTCTGGAATTTGTGCTTGTGAAGAAGAAAAAAATGAAATGTTGGTTTTGTTGATTAGAAAGATTTGGTGTTATAGAAATGGCTAGTTATATATTAATGTGTAAAAGCGAAAAGTTGAGTCTGGAGTGTGTTTATCTTGTACTGTGTTGGGAAGGGTTAGAAATCAATGCCCCCTTTTCTTTCTTTCTTTTCTTCCCCCTTGTATCTCACACCCCCTTTTCCCACCCATAATTTCCTATTTTCCTTTCTTTTTTTTCTATTTTCTAAAAATAAAATAAAAATGATATTTTTAAAAAAATACAACATCGGTCGCTTGAGTGGATGCTGAAGTATTTTCGCACCCAATTTTTACAGGAAAGGGTGAGGCCATTGAAGCAATCCTGGCTGCCCTGCAGGTTGTGTCCGAACCTTTCCGTAGCTTTGCCAACACCCTTGTGGACATATGTGCCTACGCAGGTTAGTCTGGTGTGGGAATGGGAGGTTGGGAGAGTCCTGTCCTTTTTATTATTCCTGGTCTGCATTCACACAACACACAGCGGACTCGGGTGAAGATCTAGCATGTTTATTTTGCTAGGGCTTTTTCTCAGCAGAGCATGCGAGGTGTAACCCAGACCCATGTAATTGCATGATGTCGACGCCTGCATTGTGAATTCGAATTACAAGTTTGTGTTGTCCCCTGCAGGATCTGGGAATGTGTTGAAGGTTCAGCAGTTGCTTCATATCTGCAGCGAGCATTTTGATTCCAAAGAGAAGGAGGAGGAGAAAGAGAAGAAGGACAAAAAGGACAAAGAGAAGAAAGATAGTGCGGCTGACATGGGCGCGCACCAGGTAATGACTTCTGCCCGTTTTTTGCACTTTGCCTTTGAGTTGGGTTAACAGCCGAATAGACACTAATAGGTGATGATGTGTTCAGTTAACAGGACAAAAACGTAATTGCGGTCTTCTAAAAAAAAGGGTGAAAATTTGGGTCCGTGTTATACACCAAATGTAGCCCCACCAGAGGCCAAAAACGCGAGGCATGGAGGCGGTGATGGTCTGTGGCAATCCCTGCAGCCTGGAACAGCTGATTGGGGGTATTCCAGCAGTCCGATCCACCCGCCAATCAGCTGTGCTGAATCAGGCTGCAATAAGTGCTGAAGCTGACCTGCCTGGTCAGAGTTTGCAGCAGCAATCTCATTCAGAAAGCACAGTAACTGATTCAGCAAAATTCAAAATAATAATAACAATGTACAATACATTACCAAAAGCAGGTTTTCCAAGGTAGCAGTAAATACAAGCAAAACACAAGCAGTTTCACTTTCAGTTCTCAGCTAAGGCTCCTTCCTGTCTCCTTGTTGCTCACACAGCAAATGCTGTTTCAGAGTCCAAATAGCCCTCATTGGCTGACTTAGTTGCTATGCCTATTCATTGGCTGACTTTGCTACCATGTGTCAGCTGAATACCATGGATGCTGGTAGGTAGAGGCAGAATTTTTCTTCTTATTATTTTCCTCCCTAAAAACTGAGCTGCGTCTTATACTCCGGAACGTCTTATACTCTGAAAAATACGGTAACTGTTTTTGTCTTGTCTTGCATTCATAGTTTCTTTTTCTGATAGTTACCAGGAGAGCAGACAGACAAATGAGATACTGAAACCTCATTCAGGTGTCAGTGCAAATGTTCTGCAACCCTCTTGCCCGAAGCAGCGAAAATTCATTTGGCTTTTACCCATCAAACTGCGAGAAGCGGAAACTGTGCTTTATTCCCAAATTTGACCCTTGCAAGTTAAGAGTTACATAATAAACAGAACCCTGGTTAAAACGGAGGGATGCCATGAATTGTTAACAGGCTGAGTTTTTACTCAATTCAGTAAACCTGCTTCTCTTCCCTACCTCCTTTTACAAGACAACCTGATTTGAATGTTTGTCTGTCTTGCCTTGAGCCTCTGGGCCAGTGCGTTTATTCTCCAGTAAAAAAAAATAAAAATAAAATTCCCATATTTAGCGGTGTTATGAGGTGTCCTGTGGTTTCACATGAGGTCTTTCCTGCTGCAGGGTGTGGCGGTGCTGGGGATTGCGCTCATCGCTATGGGCGAGGAGATTGGGGCAGAGATGGCTCTTCGTACCTTTGGTCACCTGGTGAGTAGGAGGCTGATGACACCTGGAATGTGGGGGTGGGGTGTGGGCAGTAAAGATAATAGGTGGATTTCAACTTTCAACCATTCGTTTAGTCGTGCGAAGTATAGTTTTAAGTATACTGTGTTTCCCAGAAAATAAGACGGGGTCTTATTTATTTAGCCGCCCTGAGTCTCTTGGGAATAGGGCGGCTTACAAATTGAATAAACTAAACTATTTCCTTTTGACCCCCGAAATAAGCTCTTGCCCTTATTTTCGGGGAGGTCTTTTTATTTTTGAGGTGCAGGAGGCACCTGTCCCAAAGGTGCTTTTTCAAAAGGAAACTGGACTTCCTTTGTTTTCCCTTGAGGACGTTTCACTTCTCATCCAAGAAGCTTCTTCAGTTCAGAACTAACATTTGAAAAAGCATCTTTGGGTAAAAAGAGCCAAGGTGGCGCAGTGGTTAAATGCAGCACTGCAGGCTACTGCTAGATCAGCAGGTCAGCGGTTCAAATCTCACCGGCTCAGGGTTGACTCAGCCTTCCGAGGTGGGTAAAATGAGGACCCAGATTGTTGGGGGCAATATGCTGACTCTCTGTAAACCGCTTAGAGAGGCCTGAAAGGCCTATGAAGCGGTATATAAGTCCACTGCTATTGAATGTAATGACTTCCCGTTATTCTCTTAAGTAGCAGACGGCCTCTGGGGACATTTTAAGTTTTTGTTCTGACCTGCACACTTGGGATCAAAGAGGTTATTTTTGTCCAGGATGTGTTATTGTGGTAGGATTAGAAACCGCAATGGTCTGCAGCAAAAGACCCTGATGCTTTAATGGTCCTCTTCCCCCCCCCCCCCCCCCCCAGCTACGATATGGGGAACCGACTCTTCGACGAGCTGTTCCGTTAGCTCTGGCTCTCATCTCTGTGTCCAACCCTCGCCTCAACATCCTTGACACTCTCAGCAAGTTTTCCCACGATGCTGACCCCGAGGTGTCCTACAACTCCATCTTCGCCATGGGCATGGTGGGCAGCGGTAAGCCCGTCCAGGGTATTGGTGCAGGGAGGGCATTACTGGTGCTTAACGTCTACAGAGATTCTCAACGATTCCAGGTCAAGATTTGTCCCGAAGATGCTTTTTGTCGCTTCTCATCCAAAAAGCTTCTTCAGCTCTGATTGGATGATGGGAAATGGAAGGATTTATATTCATTCTATTTGTGGTCATTTGCATTCTTTTAGAGAGCCGTTGAGGCCACTTGGAGGTTTATCGGAGAGGTGCAAATGGGTGTGGAGCCTTCTTGGAACTGCTGAAAGTCGTGTTGTAGACTGGAGATAGATGATGTCGTTTCCCCCCCCCCCTTTCTGTTGAGAGAGGGCTGTTCAATTTGGACATAAATGACCTCTTTCAAACCATTTGCCATTTACAGCCATTTACAGCCTTCCGTGGACACTTGATCACAGTTTCTGATGTTTTTGCTGGAAACCGAAATGTACTTCCAATTTCTGGCAAAAAAAAAAAACACTCCACAGTGGTGTTTGCTTAACAACTACCTCCACAAAGATCATAAAATCGGGCATGGTAGTGACTTGCTTTGTTACCATCATGACTACAACTGAAATGGCAGGCTCCGTTAACAGTGGTAACTCGAGGATTATCTGACTTAAATATATTCCAGAGAACTAGCCGACATAAAATTAATTTAAACAGAGTGGTGCATTTTCAGGAAAAGGCAGTGAGTGAGAAGGGAAGAAGGGCCAACAAGGAATGAGAACTGCTGAACTACAGATGAGAGTGGAGACCTAGAGAGCGTCCCATGTCAACTTGGCTGGATATGCAGCAGTACTTTGCAGTACTACTGCAATGCGCTCTACATGGGGCAGCCCTTGAAGAGCATTCAGAGACTTCAGCTCGTCCAGAATGCAGCCGCGCGAGCGATTGTGGGTGCACCTCGATACACCCACGTTACACCTATCCTCCGCGAGCTGCACTGGTTACCGATTGGTCTCCGGATACGCTTCAAGGTGCTAGTCGCCACTTATAAAGCCCTTCATGGTATTGGACCTGGGTACTTGAGAGACCGCCTGCTGCCAATTACCTCCCAAAGTCCCATTAGATCACACAGGGTTGGCCTCCTCCAGGTTCCGTCTACTGGCCAATGTCATCTGGCTACTAACCGGGGGAGGGCCTTCTCTGTGGCTGCTCCGGCCCTTTGGAATGAGCTCCCCGCAGAGATTCGGACCCTCACCTCTCTCCAGGCCTTCCGAAAAGCCATTAAAACCTGGCTGTGTCGGCAGGCCTGGGGTTGATGAGTTCCCTTCCTCTCTCAATTGTGTGTCTGTTGGTTATTGTAAATGCTTGTAGTTCTTGTGTTTCCCTTCCCCTGAGTCCCGCTGGGAATAGGGCGGCATATAAATAAAACGAAACCTGAAACCTACTTGAGAGTAGATTTGAAACAGGAATCCTCATTTCCTTTTGGGCTTCTTCTAGAGTAGTAGTAAAGTTAATCTTGTTCTGACCGAGGCTTCCCAAGAGCATGAAGCAAACTCCTTGTCCTGACCAAAAACCCCTTTTATTAATTCACTGTGAATTCTGCTCATTCACATCCAGCAAAGTCTTTCAAGGGAAGATTTATAGTCACAGACCTTATCTGGCTTGGAGAGCTGCCAGGCTGATATCTGCAAAACATGGCAAGGAATCTCAGAGAGTTACAAACCAATTAAGTGAACTAATAGTCTCCTGCAAACTCCACTCCCCTTTCGCTCCTCTTTTATTTTCTCTGGGAGGGGCCATTCCTCGTCCATCTGTGGCTTTACTCCCAAGTCGACCCCTGTTCTTTAGCTGTTCCCTTTGTCTAGCAACTCTGCGCATGCGCACACTGGGAACAGGTTCCAGCTGTTCGTCTGCCTCACTGATGTCTGACTCCGAAGGCAGCTGATAACTGGCATATGGCTCTGGCCCCTCTCTGCCTCCGATACAGAGCCCTCATCAGAGCTTTTCCCAGACTCCAGGACTGGCCCAGGTTCCTCCCCAACCTCCTCACTGTCTGAATCTGCTGCCAGCTCCGCTGGCCGCTGGCGGGCCACAACAAAACTATTGTAGCAAAAACAGAGCTTTGGGGAAATTGGAGACTTAGGGATTTGTGGTATAGAAAGCTACCCAGACCATTTCAAATTGTCCAGTTATTATTCTTGTTGGCCTGGTCTCTCTGAGCGTTAAAGCTTCTTCTAGCACTGCCTAAATATGTTGATGGAGATAGAACCTGGAATTAAAAAAAAACATTTTGTATCAGATTATAGAATAAAATCACAAAAATATGATGCAATGGGAAGGAAAAGGGGAAAGAAAAGTGAGGAGAGGAGGAAGAGAGTGGGTCGGGGAATCAGAAAGCGTTGACTTCCAACTCCCTCTGTTTCAGTAGAATACAGCATTAACATTGAAGCTCAACTGTTTACTTTTCCGGAATAATACAAACCAGCCATTTGAAAAGCAACAAAATCAGCCTAATCATTAAAACCCCAAATCAAAGTTTCACTTTTTTCCCACCTCAAGCACAAAGTCCAGAAGCTGTCTCCACGTAGCAAGCAAAGTACTTGTATTCTGTTCTTGACTCAAAAACAGACAATTTAGCCCCATCTGCCAGCTTCCATCAACCATGGTGGGAATGGAAATATCCTTCTATTTTTGTGCAGACAGTAATCTTGGAATTTTTTTCACGGAGGTCATGTGTGGTTAAAAAAAAGTATCATAAACACCTGATTGATCCACTTGCTTCAGTGATTGTTCTCCATTTAGTGTAATTAAAAACCAAGTAATCTAGCTTGAAAGTTTCTGGAATTTTTTCTGACGGCTTATAGTCTCAGTAAGTTTATTTACACCGATGAAGCTCCCTGAACTGGAATAGGGCATCCTTTCTTTCCCCCTCTCCACAAGTACTTTCTTTTCTTGTTTTGCTTGCCTGACCCTCTCTGTCTCTATCCATAGGTACCAACAATGCTCGCCTGGCTGCAATGCTGAGACAGCTGGCACAATATCACGCTAAGGATCCCAATAACCTTTTCATGGTGCGATTGGCTCAGGTAATGGTGCAGTCCAACCTCTGCCCCAATAAACGGCTTGGGGCATCCTTAAGTTTAAGGGAAAGACCCGGAGTAATGTCCATCTTTATTATTTGGCTATGCCGAATATTCAGGATTCCTCTGTGGCGCTAAGCACAGCATAGCTTAACCTTTAATCACACCTGAGAGACTTACCTTTGGCTCACGCCGGAGACCCACACAGCAGACCACTGTTAACAATGCCTATGGAGATTCTCAGTCATCCAGGTTGTCCCAAACGTGCTTTTTTTCAAGAAGCAACTGGACTTTCTTTGTACTTCTTATACTCCGAAAAATACGGTAAATATTTTTAAGGGAAAGTATTGATTTACACATGGAAAAATATGGTGATAACTGACAACTATGGAAGGAAACTGAGAATCTTGGTCCGCGTTACGAGTGGGGGAGCCACTGGCACAGGTTCTCCTGGCCTGCCTCTTTTGCCCTGCTCAGTGCCTGGGAGTTAGTGATGACAAGCCGTTGCTCGAGTCAAGTTCGGGAGGATGTTTTACCAACCTCTGATTTTTGATTTTGCTGCGCAGGGTCTGACCCACCTTGGGAAAGGAACGCTTACCCTCTGTCCTTACCACAGTGACCGGCAGCTCATGAGCCAGGTTGCTGTGGCCGGCCTCTTAACCGTGCTGGTCTCTTTCCTGGATGTCCGTAACAGTAAGTGCCCCTTTTGGATTTCCTTTTTTTTTTTTTTTAAAGGAATCTTTATTAGTTATACATTTTTTTAAGAATAAAACATACAAATACAATTTTAAACATACAACACCCCCCACCCCCCGCGGTGACAGTCATTCACAGCCCAACTTTTTTTTCCTTCCTCGTTGTTAGGTCTCTAAGCCACATCTTCTCATTACAAAATTCAGGGATCTATTACAATACCCACGTTCACTTTTAGTTCCCATTGTTAACAACTGCTATTTAACTTTCCCCGTCTTAAGTCCCTGCTGTTCTCCTTGTCGCCCACATATACCATAAGTTCCAGCTAAGATAATGTTCCGTTTCTCCTTTGTCTCTCGGCCAATCTGTCATTCTGTCCATTTCTGCACATTCATAGATCTTTTTAATTATAGCATCTTCCGACGGTATGGTAGTGGATTTCCAAAATTGTGCATAAGTTATTCTTGCGGCCACAATTATATGTAGGCTCAAATGCCATATTGAACTGCTCATGTTTTCTGGTTTAATGCTTAGTAGAAGGTTCTCGGGTTTCCATTCCATGCTTGCCCCGGTAACCTCTTTTAGAGGTTAGGAGAAGGATTCAAAAATGGCCTTTTGGATTTCCTGATTGCTTGCGGATAAAAGCAGGCACCCTTGTGAAAAGTCTCCCTCCCATTGTAGGAAGGGGGGGGGGAGCTTTGGCAAAATGGCTCAGGGTCCCTATTGACGGTCACAGTTGCAACGGTCTGCTGTCAATGCGGCTGCCCACCCTAGAGAACGTCCTGCTGCCATTTCTGGGACCTCTTTCCAGTAGTTTCACCAAAGTCCAAGGCTGCCTTGCTTCACTGAACCAGCCCCTTGGCAAGGATATCTGGTGGAGAGGAACAACCGATAGCACTTTTCGGTCTCCCTCTGTCCCTGCCTCTGAAACGCATCCTTGGTTGGTAGGTTGAATAGCCAAGCAAGTGTCAGCATTCCAAGTAACACCCCCAACAAAAGAAGACTCTGAGGCTTGAGTTTCTTCAGAGTTCTATTTTCTTAGGCAAAAGTTCCCCTCAAAACATATGCGCTAGTCATTCACGACTCTAGCGGGCAGTGCTCATCTCCGTTTCAAAGCAGAAGAGCCAGCGCTGTCTGAAGATGTCTCCGTGGTCATGTGGCCGGCATGACTCAACACCTAAGGCAAAGATGGTCCCTATTTTTCTACTTGTATTTTTACATGCTTTTGAACTGCTAGGTTGGCAGGAGCTGGGACAAGTAACAGGAGTTACTTTGAATCTAGGGATTTGAACCGCTGAACATCCGAGCATCTTAGCCACTCAGCCATCATGTCCCTTCTCCATTTTATTAGAAGGGAAAACTAATAAATTGGCACATCCGGGAAAACCCAAATCTGAAAGTTTCCAGGTTTTCCCCACCCAAATGAATGTTCAAGTCCCTGCCCAGCACCCCCATATCCATCACATGGTCCAATCAATGCACCGTCACAACTGGAGGTGCCTCCCAGTCACACCCCTCAAGGTGCAGGGTAGAATGTCCTTGACTCTCTAAGAAAGGAATGTTATTTTGACTATATATCTCCCTTTGTCTGTATAATCCCCCCTCCCATTTTCCCACAGCATTAAATGTGGCAGGCCTGAAGACCCAAATGTAAAAGATGGCCGCCAGGCTTGAACCTGTTAGTTGATCTAAGTATTTCCCGTATTTTAAGAGGACTCTCTTTCTGTATGTTTGAGCCATATTTTATTTTACGATTAGGGTTTGGTTAGAGATGCTTGGTTACAACCCCCTTGCTTTGCGCCAGATAGGAAAAACCCTCCTTCTTGGCAAAATGCAAAGCATCCGAGAGAAATCAGCCTCTTTTTTACTTCTGTGTCCCTTCCTGGGAACTCTACGTGGCTGACTCCATCTCGGTTTATGGCATCGTACCTAAGTGAGAGATGAGGCCTCGTTCAGTGACATTTATTTATTGCATTTATATCCCCTCTTTCTTTTCGGAACTAAGGGTGGGTTTCAGAATGGGGGTCATCCCTAACTTAACCTCAACCACAGCAATTTTGTGAAGTGGGCTAACTTACGGCAAAACAATTAACCGGAGCCCAAGCAAAATATGGACATGAAAATGGTTTTTCACAGTCCAGGCCCATCACATAAACCACATGACGCTACTGCCAAAATGAACAACATTAAAGTGTGGAGAAAGCCCTTCCACTTTTGGTCCAGTCCCCTCAAACTTTGTCCCTTGTCCTCCTCTCTCTTCTAGTCATCCTTGGGAAGTCCCACTACGTGCTCTATGGCCTCGTGGCTGCCATGCAGCCACGCATGCTGGTGACTTTCGATGAGGAGCTGCGGCCGCTGCCAGTGTCGGTGAGGGTGGGGCAGGTAAGTGGTCTCCAAGAGAGCAACCAGCCAGGGGTGGAGAGAGTCCCAGGGAGACTTGGGGGTCCTGGACCACTTCAGTATTTGGTGCCCTGTTGCGGGGACCTTGGTTTTGAAGTTGGATGATGGTTGTCTGAATGTTTTGCCCCTACTAATGCCTGCTCCTCCCCCTCCTCACTGCAGGCAGTGGATGTGGTCGGTCAAGCTGGGAAGCCAAAGACGATCACCGGCTTCCAGACTCACACAACCCCAGTGCTGCTGGCCCACGGCGAGCGGGCAGAGCTGGCTACGGAAGAGCACCTACCTGTCACACCTATCCTGGAAGGCTTTGTAATCCTGCGCAAGAACCCCAACTACGACGTCTGAGCTGCCTGGGGGACGGGGTGCGGGTGGTGGGGGAACGGGGCGGTTCTCTCTCTCTCTCTCTCTCTCTTTTGTTTTGTTACATAAATTGTTTGTCGAAAGAAAATAAACTGTCTTCAGAATAAGGCTTCTTTTTATTTAATAGCAACAGCACTTAAACTTATATACTGTTTTACAGTGCTTTTACAGCCCCTCTCTAAGCGTTTTACAGAATCAGCCTATTTGCCCCCAACAATCTGGGTCCTCATTTTGCCCACCTCAGAAGGCTGAGTCAACCTTCAGCCAGTGAGGATTGAACTTCTGGCAGTGGGCATAGTCAACTTGCAATACTGCATTCTAACCACTGTGCCACCAGGTCTGTTCCACTCTCCCCTACCCCTTCCTCCCTCCCTCCCTCCCTCCCTCCCTCCCTCCCTCCTTCCTTCCTTCTTTCCTTCATTAGCACTTAGCAATAGCATTTAGATTTATATACCACTTTATGGTGCTTTGCAACCCTCTCAGAGTCAGCATATTTGCCCCCAACAATCTGGGTCCTCATTTTACCCACCTCGGAAGGATGGGAGGCTGAGTCAACCTTGAGCCTGGTGAGATTCGAACTGCCAAATTGCAGGCAGCCGGCAGTCAGCAGAAATAACCTGAAGTACTGCATATCTAACCTCTGCGCCACCGTGGTTCATTAAGAGGGAAAATAGGAGGGGGTACTTGTACTTGTACTTGACGTCTCTTCACCCGTCGTGGGTATAGGCGACTTCCATGGAAATTTGGCACCACTGTTTTCGGTCCTGGGCTAGGGTTGTCAGGTGGTGCAGCCAGTCGCTATTATATGATTTTCGGCTAAGATTGAATGGGCGCATGACTATATCTTCGGCTTTCCGTTTGAAGTGACGCAGAGTGGTTAGACGAACACCTCCTTTTGGCCGTTTCCAGGTCGGACCAGGAGGATAATAGGAGGGGGAGCTCTTGTATTTTGGCTGCAGGGTTGGGAAAAGGTAAGGCTTGAAGGAGTTGAGTCTTAAACCCCTTGGGTTGGGGTTGCCTTGAGCCTTTGTAGTACCTTTAAATCCGCCAGGCTTAAAATTGCCAAGATTGGAGACCCCTCCTCTAAATGTTACTGGGTGGGTGGTGCTGTTTTTTTGCATATGTTTCATTATCCAAACTAGGAAACTTCCATCAGTGGGTAACGAAACGTCCGCAAGGAAACCACCATGTTCAGTACCTCGAGGCTCTCCCTGTGGAAGGAATGGGATGCTGGTGGCGGGGAAGAACCCTGCTATGTTTAGCTGATTGGATTGCTGAGTCAGGGCCAGTTGGTGCTTTGCGTCAGCTGAGGAACAGACGGCAGTGGGGAAAAGGATCTTTTTCCTTTCTCTCCAAGCGGTTCAGCTGAGTCATAAACTGCTGCTCATTTGGGGAAGGTGCGCTCTACGCAGGAGAGGCTGCCAAGAGTGTAGCGATGATCTTTGTGCCAGGGATTTATGCACCAATATGTCCCTTTTTACGGGACGGGGTGGCTCAATGGCTAAGACGTTGAGCTTGTCGATCAGAAAGGTTGGCAGTTCTGCGGTTCGAATCCCTAGTGCCGCATGACGGAGTGAGCTGTTACTTGTCCCAGCTTCTGCCAACCTAGCAGTTTGAAAGCACGTGAAAAATGCAAGTAGAAAAATAGGAAGCACCTTTGGTGGGAAGGTAACTGCGTTCTGTTCACCTTCGGCGTTGAGTCATGCCGGCCACATGACCATGGAGACGTCTTCAGGCAGCGCTGGCTCTTTGGCTTTCAAACGGAGATGAGCACCGCCCCCTAGAGTCGGGAACGACTAGCACATATGAGGGAGACCTTTACTATGTCCCTTTTTTGATGGAATGAGCAACCATATATGAAGCCTCCTTTGCCCTGTGAATATCTTCTAATACTGATCACAGGTTGTAGACTGTTTTCAACAGAAGTAAAAACATCCCAAACTGGTACATTTTGTTGTTGTTAGTTGCAAAGTTGTGTCTGACCCATTGCGACCCTATGGACAATGTTCCTCCAGGCCTTCCTGTCCTCTACCATGCCCCGGAGTGCATTTAAGCTCATGCTTTGGTGACTCCATCCAGCCACCTCATTCTCTGTCGTCCTCCCCTCTTCTCCTGCCCTCCATCGTTCCCAGCATGAGGCTCTTCTCCAGTGAGTCCTTCTCATTAGGTGGCCAAAGTATTTGAGTTTCCTCTTCAAGATCTGGCCTTCTAAAGAGCAGTCAGGGTTGATCTCCTCCAGGACTGACCAGTTGGATTGCCTTGAAGTCCAAGGGACACGCAGGAGTCTTCTCCAGCACCATAGTTCAAAGGCCTCCATTTTTTGACGTCATAAGCCTTTCTTATGGTCCAACTTTCACAGCCATCCGTTGCAACTGGGAAAACCATCGCCTTGACTATACGCACTTTCGTTGGCAGGGTGGTGTCTCTGCTTTTTAGTATGCTGTCTAGATTTGCCATAGCTTTCCTCCCCAGGACAAGCGTCTTTTAATTTCTTGGCTGCAGTCCCCATCTGGAACATTTTAATTGCAATTATTGAGAGCAGCTAGAATAATAATTTAAAAAATGATTCCTACGTGGTTGGGGCACAGTACGTGATGAAGACACATTTGTGTAGCCTATCACACTTCCTTTGAGGATATGCAGAGAAAGTATAAAATGTATGCCACAAGAAGTCTATATTTTTTTTAAAAAAGGGAAACGAGAACAAAATTAATCTAAATTTGGATTACCAATACCATTCACTGTATCTTAGCATATCTTCTTAATTCTGCAAACTATCCATGCTTCCAACTACATCTATGTACCATATCTACTGCATTAAAAAAAAGTAACTTATTTTTAATCAGAATAGAGTTACAAAGTACCCTTGAGGTCATCTAGTCTAGCCCCCTGCTCAAGCAGAAGTCCCTATACCAGTGATGGCTACTCTTTTCCGGACTGAGTGCCCAAAGCCCGCATGCGCGCCCGAACCCCCAAAATGCAACACACAGGTGCCCCCTGCACATGAGCCTCCCGCGTGCCCCTTGCCCATAAGACCCCCCCCCCAATATGCCCTGCTTACCACACATACATTTGTATGCTTTCAAACCGCTAGGTTGGCAGGATATGGAGAAAAGAACCTCACCTCATCATATCAGACATTGTTTGGGTCTTGAACCCGGGCTGACAGCTTTCCAGCTGTCTTTAAGCCTTTGTGCCCTGCCCGTTGCAGCCCTTATTATTGGCAAATATATTTTTAAAAAAATCAAATTTTCAATCCTGATGTCAACAAAAGGTTGATTTAAAAAAAACAAAAAAAAACCTCTTTTTAACCGTGATCAAATAAACCAACTTTATATTCCTTCCTTCTAACAGTCTTCAACTGGGGTTCATTCAAATTTTTGAATGTTCAAATACTATCCTTCAATTTTTCTTGGAATACCAAAGTAAAAATATGAAAAAGGAAAATGTAGTTGGACTGTACGGCTTAAGAAATTGAAACAGAGCAGGAGACTAATTTACACCATTTTTTTTTTTTGCCATTCCAATGTTTTCTTCAAATGTCTTCAAAGAAGCAAAGTAATGCGGCTATACTTGGACATCGCCAGATGTAATATACAAAAATAAAATGGACTACATTGTTGCCGAAAAGAAGCTTGAGAGCTCAATATAGCATCAAAGATGTGGCCAGGTGCTGATTGTGGAAAAATTTAAGCTCCAAGTTAAGCTACCGTATTGTGGAAACTGACTGGCTTTCTCCTTCTTCAGCTTAATTGTAAACCGCTCAGAGAGTGCTGTAAAGCATTATGAAGTTGTAATATTTCTCCAGCGCCAAATTCCTTGTGTGTCCAATCACACTTGGCCAATGAAGAATTCTGGCCTCTACTCGCTCCCCCCCTCCCAACCACTCCTCGACTGCCCACCTGGGTTCCTTAGGGCCCCAACAGGAAGCAATTGTTGGAGCTAAGCAGCCACCACGAGAAAGAGTTGGCAAAACAGCTCAGTTCAAATTGGATCTGACCGAGAAGGATGCGATTTCTCCGCGGGTCACCCGTGAGGCCAATGATGAAGGAAGACACCGACATGAGTCTTCTCTCAGGATGAGACGACCCAGAGCATAGTCTGGATGACTCTTTTATTGAGCATACACAAAGAAAGGGTGGAGTCACATGGTCTATGTGGACCAATCATGGTTGTACAAGTCTATGGTATATGGTAACTCATTTACTACCATGTAGACCGCTGAACCTAGAGAATGCCCATAGTCAGCAAATAAATCTTTTACTAGCATGCAAACTTCTGACCCCTAGTTAATACTGCAGAGTCAGCATGCAAACTTTTGACCCCTACTTAGTGCTGAGAGTTAACAAGTTGTGACCTCTGGTCTTATGGTAAATGATTACTGCTGTTGTATACGTGTTCCAGCATAGCTATGCATGCCTACACTTATGCTACAACAGAAGGAGGCTCAGTAGAAGCACCTCACTGAGGACTACGAGCATAGGCTTTCCAAGCAGAGGGAAGACCTGCGGGAATGCAAGGCCAGGTTCCAGCACCTGGAGGCTTAGTGAACTGAGATGGTCAGCCAGTTCCAGGCCATGATGCAGTCACACTGGAACGAGGCCCTCTGGTTCTTCGCCACCAGCGGCATTTCCCTTCAGCCTTCGCCCAAAGTCCCATACCAGGAGCTTGAAGCAGACCTCGAGTCGGAATTTCTGCCCCCCTCCAACCCGCACAAAAAGACACTCTTCAACAACACAAACATTCATTGCACGTATCCATCCCAGCGGCCGTAGTTTGAGAACCCCTTAGTGCAGTGGTTCTCAACCTGTGGGTCGGGACCCCTTTGGGGTCGAACGACCCTTTCATAGGGGTCTCCTAAGACCATCGGAAAACACATATTTTCGATGGTCTTAGGAACCAAGACACCAATTTTATGGTTGGGGGTCATCACATGAGGAACTGCATTAAAGGGTCGCGGCATTGGGAAGGTTGAGAACCACTGCCTTAGTGCAATATAAAAAATGCAACTAATTTTTCTGCAGAGCACCAAAATTTTGTTGCGGACCACCAGTTGGTTACCGCTGCTGTAGAAGTCAGGTCCAGAGGCAGGGAACAAAGTAAAACTTACGTGAATTTCCTCTTTCGCAGTAACTGAGAAGCAAGTTGCACTGATATTTATATTGGTTGATTTAAACGATTTCTAGAGCTGCCTATCTCAGAGTAAGGATTCTGGTTCATGTATGGAAAATTAAAAGCCCCAAAATATACCTATGTCTACACACGATTAACTAAACTACACAGGAAATGACGTTCACCCATTAAACAGAGTCAACCGACTGTGGCTTAGTTAAGTTACGCAAACCAAGTTAATTCAGTTAGAGGCTCAACGTATCACAGTCGCGTTTCTCAATCTTGCCTGCTTCAAGATCTGCAGACTTCCCACTCTGTGGGGAATTCTGGGATTTGAAGTTGGCAAATCGTAAAACCACGAAGGTTGAGAAACATGTTATTAGGGCAATCCAGAAAGCCAGTTAATTAAAAAGTCAGTTTAAGAAGGCGCAGCGGGAATAGGATTTGCATTTTAGGCTGCAGTCTCCTAATTGGGTCATTATTTCAGAAAAGACTCATCTGAAGAGTTATATTTAAAAAGGCAGTTTCCTGGGGGGAGGTGCTTAAATTTTATGGAATTCATAAGTAATGGCGTCATGAAACTGCTATTCCGTGACCGGATTAAGAACTTTATAAGGTAAAGGTTCCCCTCGCACGTATGTGCTAGTTGTTCTCAACTCTAGGGGGCGATGCTCATTTCTGTTTCAAAGCCGAAGAGCCAGTGCTGTCTGAAGATGTTTCCATGGTCATGTGGCCGGCATGACTAAACACCAAAGGTGCACAGAATGCTGTTTCCTTCCCACCAAAGGTGGTCCCTATTTTTCTAATTGCATTTTTTACCTCCTTTCTAACTACTAAGTTGGCAGAAGCTGGGACAAGTAACAAGAGCTCACTCTGTTACCCAGTGCTAGGGATTCGAACTGCCAAACTGCCGACCTTTCTGATCGATAAGCTCAGCGCCTTAGCCATTGAGCCACCACGTCCCTTTTAACTTTATAGCTGGACATTTAATGTCTTTAAAAAGATTAAAAAGATATATATTAACATACAGGGCACCTTCCCTAATTGAATGCTGATTAATATGTTTTGTTTATTGTGTTTTATCTTTTTTTCAATATTTTGGTGTCTTGTATTGTAACACGTCTTGAATGAACTAATGTTATTAATCATATTAATTTAAAAGATTTTTTTATAGCTGGGCGGCTGCCGGCTCGTTGGCTCTTCTGCTTTACGGGGACTCAACCCCAACCACGGTTGCGGAATCCGCTACACCAGTGTTTTTCAACCTTGGCGACTTTAAGTCCTGTGGACTTCAACTCCCAGAATCCCCCAGCCAGCAGAGCTGGCTGGGGAATTCTGGGAGTTTAAGTCCACAGGACTTAAAGTCGCCAAGGTTGAAAAACACTGCGCTACACAAGCCCCCTCGGAATGGGAACCGTTCACACGCCAACAACACGTGTCCTCCCACCGGCAGCCTGGAAGCGCGCCGGCAAAAAAAAAAGAAAAAGAGAGCCGGAAGCCGTCGGGCGTCACGTGACGCAGGCACCGTCCTTCCTCGTGGACGGTCACATGACGTATTGGCTGCCCGAGTAGCGATCAGCTGACCCGCCTGGGCGCCCTTTCTTCTCTCCTCGAGGCCGCGCAAGGTGGGGAGGAGGGGAGAGGAAAGCATGGCGCGGGTCACGTGACGAGGGCCTCCTCTTTTTTTAAAAAAAAAAACCAAACCCTCCACCCCCTTCTCTCCTCCCGAGCGAGGCTTCAGGCGAGCTCCGCCTCCTTCCACCCCCTCCTCCCTCTTCTGGCCCTCGCCCCGTGACCGCCCCTCCTCCCCTCCCGGCCCCGCCCCTCCCCTCGGAGCGGCTCCGGAAATGGTCGTGCTGGGCTTCGCTGCGGCTGCGTTGGGCCTCGCTCCCCAGACTGGAGGCGACTGAAAGGTAACACGCGCGGGGACGGGGAGGGGGGGGGGAAGCGAGCGTCCGGAGGGGCGCGCGAAGAGTAGGCCGCGGCGCGGGTGGGAATGTATGTGTGGGGGGGAGAGGGGGATAGAGAAAGAGGGAGAGAGAGAGAGAGACAAGAGAGAGAGACGGTGGCGGGGCGGGGTCCAGGCTAAGCCCCGCCCACTCCTCCGCCGGGCTCTTCGCCTTCTTTTCCTCAGCCGCGTCGTCGCTCCCTGCCGGGAACCTCGGCCGCCATTGCTCCCTCCTTTCCCTCCCTCCCACCCGCCAGGCCTCGCCTCAGCACCACGTGGGAGCCCAGGCGCTGGAGGAGGAGGAGGAGGAGGAGGCCCTGCCCGGGACAGGCCGCGTGGAACTCTATGCCCCCTCCCTCCCTCCCCCCCTTCAAGGCCGGCTCTTCCCTTCGGCCCCACGCTCCATTTTGTCTCCCTCCGCTTCCCATCGCCCAGACCCTTTCCTTTCTCTCGCCCCACTCCTCCTCCTCCAACGTGCTCCGTAGTTGGGTCGGTGGGGCTGACTGAGGGCGTCCTGGGAATGGGGGGCCCGCCTCAGCCGCCGCCGCCGGGTTGGAGCTGTGGGAAGGAACGACGGCCTGAATTAATGGGTTCAACAGCACACACTACCTCAGCTGGCAAGGGCTTCCCTACAAAGGGCCCCCGGCTGGTTGAGAGCCCAAGAACGGCTGCTCTGAAGGCCTGACTCGGTCGATCTCTATCTCTCTTTCTCAATCTTTCTCTCATTCTGTCCATCATTCTCTCTTTCTCATTTTCTCACTCTCATTCTTTCTCTCATTCGGTCTTTCATTCTGTCTCTCTCATTTTCTTTCTCCTTATTTTTCATTCTCTCTCACTCTGTCTCATTCTGTCTTTCATTTTCTCATTCTCTCTCTCTCATTCTCTTTCTCATTCTGTCTCTCTCATTTTCTCTCTCATTCTGTCTCTCTCATTCTTTTTCATTCTCTCTCACTCTGTCTCATTCTTTCTCTCATTCTCTTTCTCATTCTGTCTTTCATTTTCTCATTCTCTCTCTCTCATTCTCTTTCTCATTCTGTCTCTCATTTTCTCTCTCATTTTCTCTTTCTCATTCTTTTTCATTCTCTCACTCTGTCTCATTCTTTCTCTCTCTTTCTCATTCTGTCTTTCATTTTCTCATTCTCTCTCATTCTCTTTCTCATTCTGTCTTTCTCTCATTCTCTCTCTCTCTCGCCCTTTGGCTTTCTGGACTCTGACCTCTCAAACCTCCTTGGCAGCTGCCAAGAACCGACACTGAATTTCCTGCCAGGAAACCTGTTCTTACCCCCCCCACCCTACCCCCACTCCAACAAATTCAGGATTTATTGCCTTAGGGACTCTTAGGAAATGTATCCACTCTGCCCTTCCTCCGAGTAAATTTAGCTTTTTTTCCCCCTTTAACCTTTTACATGTGCTGAGATCTCTCTGCGAGCCAGGAATGACGGGGATTTGAGGCACACCAAAACCTGGTTTATCATTATTCATTGCATTATGAAGTTTATTTGCAGCCAGTTGTCTTCATTTATGTATTTTCTGTGCTATATTCATAGTTGGAAAGCTTGAGCTTCAGAAGCAAACGGCCATGGGGGTATTATACTGAGATGAAGAGCTCTTCTTGTCTCCTTTTGGAAAAACTGAAAGGAGCCTTAATTTGTTTTGTTATTCGGAAATTATTATTTGCTTTCCCTTCTGGCTGTAAGCTCGGAGCCCTACCATCCCTGTTAGCTATGCCCTCTCATTCAGTAACAAAAGAATTGTACAAATCAAAACCTTTCCTCTGAAGTCACCATTCTTTATGTCAGAGGTCCCCAAACTTGGCAACTTTAAGATTTGTGGACTTCAAGGCTGGAGAATTCTGGGTGTTGAAGTCCACAAATCTTAACAAGGCCACCCACAAGTCTTAACACGGCCACCAATGTGTTCAGCACCCCCCCCCCCCCCAACAACAACCCTGTGAGGTGAGTTGGGCTGATGATAAAAGGTGGCTGGCCCAAAGTCACCCAACTGGCTTTCATGGCTAAGGCAGGACTTGAACTCATGGTCTCTGGCTTTCTAGACTGGTACCTTGAACACTAGACTGAATTGGTTCTGGCCTCTCTTATTACACTTTTACTTGTTGGGATAAGTCCAAAGGCCTATTCTTTTGTATTAGCCAAATTGAGCAAGAATTGTAAATAATTTTGCACTGGTGAAGTACTATACAAATGATTAATGAATCTACCGGTATATACGGAACATCCAGTTCTGCAGCTGGCTTTTCCCTGCAAACAGCCTTGGGGGTGGAAGTCCCTCCCACTCTTGAATCATGGCTTGTTGAAGGCATAAAATCCTGTTCCCTGAACCATTCATTGCACCTGAAACCATAAGCCTGACTCTCGGGACCCAGAATCCCCTACCAGTTCAGCGAGAACATTATTTGGGCTGTCGTCAATTTTGTCATACCAGTAGTGTCTAACAAAAACAGAGACCATGTAAACAGAGAATTTATGAGGTGCCTTGCTACCTTGGAGCAGCAAAGCTACAATCTCTGTAATGATAGTTTGGTGTTTGAAGTAAAGCCAGCTGCTTATATAACATATTCTTAGACAAAAACTTCTTTCTCCACCTATTGCTCTCCTACATGAGTTTGTGTTCCTGTCCCCTCCCATCTTATCTGTAGAACCCAGAGTCTTAAGGCACACACTATCTAGGATGTATTTGCCATGTTCTTGCACAAAATTTGGAGAGCCTGAGCCTTCAGTCAGTTGTTAGCAATATTGATAATATTTGTAGAATGACTTCAGTCTAAAATTTATAAGTATACCAAGTATAAGCAGCCAGTAGTCTGATTCATTTTTAAGCCAGTGTCTATGAGGCAAATTACTGTGGTTGTTACTATCGCATTTAATATACCTCTGAATTTATAGCAGCATGAGATTTTGCTTTTTTTAAAGTGACTTATGTATCATCCTAACTTAAAATGTGATTATCATAAAGGGTTGGCCTGATTTCACAAATTGCACTCCTCTTTTGATGTGTTTCTAAGCCTTTAAATGGTTTTTTTTTGGGGGGGGAGGGAGAATGGTTTTACTTAAATGAAAAACTTATGTTTGCAATTTCAGATCACTTACTCTCTTCCTTCCAGGACTTCATTGATCTCTAAAAGCTATGTCAAATCATATCACACGATGGTGGCCATGATAAAATATCTTCATGTTGTTTCCAAGAAAACTACAGGTAGTCCTTGATTTATGACCATACATATAATAACCATTAAAAGTTACGCTGGTGCTGAAAAAAGGGACTTATGACCAGTCCTTACACTTACGACCATTGCAGCATCCCCACAGTCATCATATCATGTAGAATTCTTTATTGGCCAAGTGTGATTGGACCCACAAGGAATTCGTCTTTGGTGGATATGCTCTCAGTGCACATAAAAAGACAAGATACATTCATCAAGAATCATAAGGTACAACACTTAATGATAGTCATAGGCTACAAATAAGCAGTCAGGAAACAATTTGGTCACTTGACAATTGGCTGGTATTCAGGATGATTGTAGTATCCCAGGGTCATCAAGTGGCCACAATCTCCAATCTTCCCAAAACACTTTCAACAAGCAGAGAGACGGAGGGATACCACCTTTGTTTAATGACTGCAAGATTTGCTTAACAATCCTGAGATTGTAAATTTGGACATGATTCACTTAACAATTGCATTGCTTAGCAGTGCAAATTCCGGGGCCAATTGTCATAAGTTGAGGACTATTGTACTTTTCTATAGCCAGATGATCTGGCTATAGAGTTCAAGCTCCTACCTCAACTTGTAACATACAGAAAGGTTTCCAAAGAAGTAAAGATGCTTATAGAATCTCATGGTTTAGAAAAACAGCTGGGGTTTACTTTCAAACAAATAATATTTTGAAAATGAGCCCTCAACACATTTTTTTTTGAAAGAGTTAAGGTTTTATAGGTATGTTTACTTCTTGCAAACCCTTCCCTGTGTTGTAAGTTGAGATGTGATCTTGGATTTTCCCTGGTACTTTAATTCAGAACCTGCCCTCTTTTTCTTCAGGGGGTAAAGCCACTTTAAACCCAATGACCTTAGATGTGGCTCCCAAACATCTTGCTTGTCACCAACTTGAGCAGGTTTCATGTTTCATGAAAGGCTTATATGCCTTTTATTAAAACTTGACCAGGCTCCTGACCATTTGCCAGGTTGAGCAAGTTCCTTGTAAAGCTGTGGGAGGGTTTTTCCCTCTGCAATTAAATGTGAATTAGCGATGTACAAATGTTAGGAAATAATCCCATTCTGTAAAGATGGAACATCCAAAGTGGCATTTGCTTTCCCTCTCCATTGCCTTTTGTAACTCGCTAACTTCCTTTTTGTAAACTTAAGGTCACTCAAAACGTATGCTACTTTCCTGAGCATAAGTAAACTAAGGCTAACCGTTGTCTCATCTGCCACTCCCTTGTTGTATTGGGCAATTCCTGTAAACTTCCCCCTCCTCAACATTGCCATTTTTAAACATCGTGTACTTTCTTGGTTTGCTATTTGCAGTCCTCGACTTAACGATCACAATTGAGCCCCAAATTTCTGTTGCTAAGTAAGACGTTAAGTACATTTTTGTCCCATTTTTAAAACCTTTCTTGCCACAGTTGTTAAGTGAATCACTGCAGTTAAGTTAGTAACATGGTTGTTAAGCGAATCTGTCTTCCATACTGGCAGGTCGCAAAATATGATTACATGACCTTGGACCCTGAAGCTCATTAATATATGCCGGTTGCCAAATTGTGATGATGCGACCATGGGGATGCTGCGTCCGTCGTAAGAAAAACGGCCCTAAGTCAGTTTTTTTCAGGGTGGTTGTAATCTTGAACGGCCAATAAACAAACTGTTGTAACTTGAGGACTGCCTGTATGTCAGAAATCCTCTCCCGCTATGTTCTATTTATGGGAGTCTGATCTTACTGTCCCAGTTTCATTTTTTCCCATCAGGTAGGATATTGGGATATTAGGATATAGAATATTGGGGGCTTCTCACTCCTTGCTCCCCCCCACTTCCCCCTCCCATTAGGAAAGGAGGGGAAAGAAAACAAGTATTTGAAACATGGATCAGTCTGAGCGCCCTCAGCTTAGTGCCCTCCAGATGTGCGAATAGCCCTTAGACTTATATGCCTCTTCACAGTGCTTTACAGCCCCTCTCTAAGTGGTTTTACAGAGTCACCGTATTGTCCCCGATAATCTGGGTCCTCATTTTACCGACCTCGGAAGGATGGAAGGCTTAAAGAGCATGGCTTCCATCTTCCCCAGATAGTATAGTACAGGTAGATCACAATTGAGGCCAAAATCTACATTAAACGAGACATTTGTTCAGTGAGTTTGGCCCCATTTTACGACCTCCTTTTCCACAGTTAAGTGAATCACTGTTGTTCTTAAATTAGTCGCCCAGTCATTAAGTGAATCTGGCTTCCCCGTTGACTTTGCTCGTCAGAAGGTCGCCAAAGGGGATCACATGACCCAGGGACACTGACCGTCGTCAACCCGAGTCAGTTGCCAAGTGTCCGAATGTAAATCACGTCACCCTGGCAGATGCTGCAACGGTCATAAAGTGAAAAGCAGTCACAAGTCAACTTTTCTCAGTGCTGTTGTAAACATCAAATGGTCACTGTACAAACTGTCATAAGTCGAGGACTGCCTGTAATTGTACTCTAGCTCCTTTGCCAGTTCAAATCTCACCAGGCTCAAGGTTGACTCAGCCTTCCAGAGGTGGGTAAAATGAGGACCCAGCTTGTTACTGAGGACCCAGCTTGTTACTGAGCCAAGGTGGCGCAGTGGTTAAAAGCAGCACTGCAGGCTACTGCTAGATCAGCAGGTCAGCGGTTCAAATCTCACCGGCTCAGGGTTGACTCAGCCTTCCATCCTTCCGAGGTGGGTAAAATGAGGACCCAGATTGTTGGGGGCAATATGCTGACTCTCTGTAAACCGCTTAGAGAGGCCTGAAAGGCCTATGAAGCGGTATATAAGTCTACTGCTATTGTTAGGGGCAAATATGCTGACGCTGTAAAACCGCTTAGAGAGGGGCTGTAAAAGCACTGAATCGGTTTATAAGTCTTAAGTTCTGTTGCTATTTATTTATTTAGAATATATAGCTGCCCAACTCAAAACAAAACATGACTTTGGGCCACATTAAGCAAAAATGCAGAAGATGAACGGTATTTACTATGATTTTTTAAAGGTATATTGCTGTTGCTATGGGGGGGGGGTGATAGACTTTGTCAGACGTGTTTGCGTGTCGGTGTGGCCCTTCCTACGTGCAAAGAGTATTTTGCAACCTCCCGTGTCCCTCCCTCCCCCCCCTGTGTGTTCCGAAGAGCTTAGCTACCCCTTTCCCTCCCCCACGTGCTTTTGGGGAGGGGAGGGGGGCAAGGGAAGAGAAGCTGCTGTGGCTGTTGAGAAAGAGGGGCCCCAAACGCCCCCCCCCCTCCAGCTACTTTTCCTTCCTGGCTCGCGCGCACGTGTGGGGGAAACAGCAGCAGACCCACTTTGCGGCCGGCTCCCTTCCTCGGCACCGGCGCCAGGCCCGAGTCTCCTCCTCCTTTGCCTGGCTAGGCCCAAAGCCCGGCGGCCCCACGTGCTCTCTCTCTCTCCTTCCTCTTCCTTCCTTTCTGCCTCCGTTCCTCGCCTTGCCCGAGGCCGTGGCGGGGCTGGCCTTGGCGCGGCTCCTCCTCCTCCTCTCTCTCGCTCTCTCTCCTCCCTTCCCCTCCTCTCTCTCGCTGGCTGCCACCGCGCCGGCCGTCGGATCGGCGTCCGCCTTCTGCGATCCGGCCCGGCCCCACGTGCTTCGGGCCGAAATCGGTAAGACGGATCGGGGAAAGAGGAGGAGGAGGAGAAGAAAGGGAAGCGGCCACCTCCTCCTCTTCCTCCTCCTCCTCCTCCTCCCGGCTTTCTCTTGCAACCGAGGCTTGGTTCTCGGCGCCGCCGCCGCCGCGTGGGCCTGCCGATCGCCTTGACTTCTTCCCCCTCTGGGGCCGCCCGGCTGGGACACGTGTCCTTGGATCAGGCGGATCTGGCCTGGCTTTTCCGGCAGCCGGGCCGGCCGGTGCTAGGGGCGGGAGGGGGCAAAGGAGGTAAAGCCGTCCCCGAAGCCAAGAGGGGGAAAGGAGGGGGGAGAGACCCCTCTTCGGCCCCACGTGCTCTCCCTGGGAGGGGTCGAGCTGAAAGTCCGTCTCGCCTTTCTGGCCGGATTTTTTTGGGGGGTTGGGGGTTGGAAGAGAGGAGGGAAGTGGGCTTTTATTTCTCTGCTGGGGGCTGCCCCCCCACCCAAAAGGGCTCTGCCCCTCCTTTTTCCAGCTCCCCCCCCCAAAGCCCTTTCCCAGAGGGTCTCTTAGGGAAGAGCCCCTCTCCCTTTGTAAAGGTGGGAAGGATAAATAAGCGTTTGGCATCTTGCCTGGGCTGCTCCTCTTCTAAATCCGGTGGGTCTCCCAATATTTTTGGGGTGGTGGCGGCTGGGAGGGGTGGGGAACGGCGATGTGTCCTTGCCTCCCCAGCCTCAACCATATGTTGGCCCCTGTTCTGGGCCGAGGGAGGGTTATCTTAACCTGGTTTTTCCCAGGCTTCCCTTGGAATGTCTGGCTTGGCTTTGACAGGTGTTTGTATCGACAGACGGGGTGCCTGCAGTTAAAACTCTCCTTTTCTTCGTGAAGCTGGAGGGAGGTGGGATCCTATGGGGATTAAAGAGAATTTGCCGTGTGGAGCAGCTCCCGGCTCTCCTTAATGGGGGAAGGAGGACATTTTGAATCTCCTTGCACATTTCCTGGTTTTCTGAAGTCAGGCCTTTCAGGGAAGCCGGGTTCCAAGGGGAAAGTTGGTAACTTAAAACAAGTCGCGTTTCATCCTAGCCAGCTCTTCCCCCCCCCTCCCCCCAGCCCACGCCTGGCCATGGGCAGCATCCATGCTTATTTTGATAAAGAGACTGTATTGGATTAGTTAGAAGGAAGAGCAATGTTGTAATTGAATTCCCCCACCCTCTCTCTAGCAAGAAAGGCTGTGCTGAGGGAATACAGTGGTTCTCCTTTCTAACTCCAGAGACATGGGTGTGTGCCTCAAAAGAAGGGCTGGGGAAATATTTGAAATTCCTAAGCTACAGGATAAAGACATTTAGGAAGGAGCCCTGAATTAGGATGGAAGGAGTGACACTATGTAAAGAAAACAGTTACCTGCTTTTTCATCCCTGATCAGCAGCCAGCAAAGTCCTGGCAAGTAAGTTTTAAAAACCAGGCTATTACAGGATGAAGATAGATGGTAAAGTTACCATTTACAAGGTGCCTTCCACTGTTATTTCGCAGGCCATGTTTTCCAATACAGGTAATCCTCAACTTAGGACGGCAATAAAACCCCAAAAGTTTTTGTTGCTAAGTGAGATCTTGGTGAAGGGGATTTTACCCAATTTTACGACCTTCCTTTCCACATTTGTTAAGTGAACGACTGTTGTTAAATAAGTAGCACAGCTGTTAAGTGAATCTAGTTTCCCCATTGACTTTGCCTGTCAGAAGCGGGATCACCCTGGGACATGGCAACTGTCACAAATGTGAGTCTCTTGTCAAGCATCCGAATGTAAATCACGTGACTCATGGGGATGCTGCGACGGACATAAGTGTGAAAAATGAATCTTAAGCCCCCCTTTTTCAGTGCCATTGTCATTTCAAACGGTCACGAAGCAAACTCCAGGACTGTTGGGAGAAAGGGAGAAAGTTTGCAGCTTAGGGTAGAAATGTGGGGTCCCTGTTGCTGTCTGAGCTTGTTTGTTTCCTTGCAGCCAAAGTTTTGTTTTCTTACTGCCCCCCCCCACGCTTTGAGTAATCCTGTCCGCTGCCTGATGAATTTGAGGTCCTTCCCAAGTATCCCCAATGGATTGTGTTTCTATCATTGACATTTATGAGTTACACGAATAAGTGGTAGTAGACCATGAGTTTGCCTGTGAGACGGGTATCGTATAAATTTAATAAATTAAAAAATAGATAAATTAGAAATATAAAAATGAATAAATACAAAATACTCCCCCAAAAATGCAAAGGTGGCTCAGTGGCTAAGATGCTGAGCTTGTCGATCAAAAAGGTCGGCGGTTCGAATCCAAAGCGCCGCGTAACGGAGTGCGCTCCTGTTACTTGTCCCAGCTTCTGCTGGGATCTAGCAGCTCGAAAGCATGTAAAAAAAATAATGCAAGTAGGAAAATAGGAACCACCTTTTGGTGGGAAGGTAACCATGTTCCCTGCGTCTTTGACATTGAGTCATGCCGGCCACATGACCACGGAGATGTCTTCGGACAGCACTGGCTCTTCGGCTTTGAGCACTGCCCCCTAGAGTCGGGAACGACTAGCACATATATGAGAGGAGAACCTTTACCTAAAAATGCTCACCTCTAGTATTCTCATGATTAAGAATCAGTGCTGGGGGTGGGGTGGGGGGGGAATGGCACCTGGCAACTCCTGTCAGTGCAGTCTGAAATTCCACAATGGAAAAAAAGTGGGGTGGGGGGGTTGCATGTAAGTTATTTGACAAACCACTGTAGGTCCTTGTTCTGAAACGGGAGCATAATAAGCGTTAATTCGTATTTCATTTCTTCTTCTCTTGTTTGTTTCGATTCAATGTGCAAAAGGCCTCCTGTATAAATATTTTTTTTAAGTATTCCTGTTTCCATGAAGCAGCTCAGGAGCTGATCTTGTGAGATTGTGGCTTCTGCGGGGCTTGTGAAAAGTGAGTTTCTGACCCAGCTGGATTTTATCCCAAGGCCCTTTTCAAGGGGTCCAAGGACATTACCCCAGTAGCTGCCTTTCACCCAGTGGTCACAGAAGCTGATTTAATATCTGGGGAATTGCATGCATCCTTTTTACCGTGTGTCATTACTTTATGGCATTGATATTGTATATCTACGTTCTCCGAGAATCGAGGCACCGTGCGTAACTTTACCCCAACAACAGCAACAGTACGTGGGGATTACATGGAGGTTCTTAGTCATTCAGTCTTCATAGTTGTCTGAAAGGTGCTTCCCCCCCCACTCAAAAGGCAACTGAACTGGTTTTTCCTTGAGAAGCAAAACGTTTTTTCTTCTCTTTCAAAGAAAAACATTCCCGTTGCCGTTTGAAGGGAAAAGGACCTTTATACTGCTAGATAAAACATTTATTGAGTGACTCTTGGCCCGTTTTGTGGCATTTCTTGCCCCTGTTGTTAAGTGAATCATTGCAATCCTTAAAATGAGTAACACGGTTGTTAAAGTGATCGATTGTTCTTGTCAGAAGGTCACAAAAGGGGATCACGTGACCCCCCCCCACGACACGGCGACTTGTCATAAATACGAACCAGTTGCCAAGCATCTGAATTTTGATCCTGTGACCATGGGCATGCTGCAACGGTCGTAAGTGTGAAAAATGGTCATAACACTCCCCCCCCCCCCGATGCTGCTGTGTCTTTGAATGTTCACTAAAATGAACTGTTGTAATTTTGAGGGCTACTTGTACGTTGGGCTCAATGGTGTTAAGATACACATCTCTGTGTAGAATGAAAAAACTTTATGGAAACAGTACATATCTTCGTTGGCAAACCTAAATCCGTTTTTCGTGTGCAAAAATGTATGCATAATTTTCTGTATAGAAACAGGGCGACCGTTACTTGCAGTCTTTAATCACACAATATCCCTAGTCCAGGGGTCGGCAAACGTAAACACTCAAAGAGCCATTCTTTTCCCACAGAAAAGAAAACACCGGGAGCCACAAAGGTCCTAACCGGAAGCTCCTGTTCAATTCTGGAGCTGACCGGAAGTTCAGTTTCCCCTACCATAGAGTCTCCTCCTAGCGCGATGTACCTTGTCCTCTGCCTGTCATAATTGAAAGCCCTATCAATTGTGGAGACAGCTGGAAAACCCTCCCCTTGCCATAGAGTCTTCTCCTGGCGCACTGTGCTTCTCTTCCTCCCCCCCCACCGGAAGCTCCTCAAAATTGTGGTGCCGATGGTGACGAGCCGCAGCAGAGGGAGGAAAGAGCCACATGCGGCTCCAGAGCCGCAGTTTGCTGATCCCTGCCCTAGGTAAATGATATACAGGTAGTCCTCCACTTATAACATTTGGTTTGGTGACTGTTCAAAGTTACAACAGCACTGAGAAAGCGACTTATGACCGTTGCAGCATCCCCACGCTCATGTGATAAAAAATTTGGAGACTTGGGCGACCAGCTCATACTTATGAACGTTACGGTGTCCTGGAGTCGTACGATCTGCTTTTGCGACCTTTTAATAAGCAAAGTTTGATGGGGAAACGGGATGCCCTTAAACAATCATGTTAACAATTGCAATGATTCACTTAACAAACTCCGGCAATGTCATACAATGTGGCAAAAAACTCACTCGCTTAGCAATGGAAATGTTCCACGGCGGTCGTAAGTTGAGGACTACCTGTATTTATTTTTTAAACTTGTTCAGCGGAATATTTTATAGTCTTTTGAGATGTCCTCTCATTCCGGAAGCCCTTTTCCTATCATCCTCTCTCCCTGTTTTTTCCCTTGGGTCCCTAGTTACTTCCAATCACACAGCCCAATAAGTTGTGTTTTAACTTCAGGAGCAGCAGGAAAAAGAACCCCAAAATAGGGAGGAGGCAAATTGTTCCCTTTTCCCCTTTGTCATCCTCCTTACTTGAAGAAAATCTTGCTATCCAGGTTCTTGGTCATTCTTCAGGTAGCTCCTCGGAAAGGACATTAGAGGAAATGATATGACCCAGAGGCAAGGGAGAGAGAGAAAGAAATACATTCTTCCTTTTAATTCTGCCCTATCGAAATAAGTACGGCTTGAGAAGCGAGGTGGACTTATGAGCCAGGAAGCCTCCGATAGGAATCTCATTGCGGTCACGGGGCTGTTAGTCCAGCCTTCCTATTTAATTAAAGGAGCATTTGCCAAGGCAAGGCAAATGCTCAAGTCATTTCGTTCCCGATCAGCAGCGTATCAACTGCCATTGCATAAATAAGCAATTGGGAACTCTCTCCTTATTGGTTCCCCCAAGTTCGTGTTTATGAGCCGCGGTGGCGCAGTGGTTAGAGTGCAGTTCTGCAGGCTACTTCTGCCTGCCTGCCGGCTGCCTGCAGTTTAGGAGTTCAAATCTCACCAGGCTCAAGGTTGACTCAGCCTTCCATCCTCCCATGGTGGGTAAACTGAGGTCCCAGATTGTTGGGGGCAAGAGGCTGACTCTGTAAAACGGCTCAGAGTGTGCTGCAAAGTGCTGTGAAGCAATATATGGGTCTAAGTGCTATTGCTATTTATTTAATTAGAATATTTATATAGCTGCCCAATTCAAAACATGACTTTGGTTCATGTTAAGCAAAAATGCAAAAGAAGGACAATATATGCTAGTAAAACAAACTAAATACAGGTAGTCCCTTCACCTACGACCACAGCTGAGCTCAAAATTTATGTTGCTAAGTAAGGCAGTTGTTAAGTGAATTTTGCCCCACTTTACGACCTTTCTTGCCACAGTTGTTAAGTGAATCAATGTAATTTCATTAGTGACACGGTTGTTAAATGTATCTGACTTCCCCATTGAGTTTGCTTGTCAGAAGGTCGCAAAAGATGAGCACGTGGGCCTGGGACACTGCGCCCGTCATAAACATGAGTCAGTTGCCAAGGGTTCGAATTTTGGTCACATGACCGTGGGAATGTTGAAGTGGTGAAGTGAAGTATGAAAAAACAGCCATGAGTCATTTTTTTTCCAGTGATGATATAACTTTGATCCATCACTAAATAAATGATTGCAAGTCGCGGATTGCCTATATGATGGCTGCAGTATCTCAGGGTCATGTGATCACTTTTTGCCTTGTTCTGACAAGCAGACTCAATGGGGTTTCACTTAGCAACTGCATTGACTCGCTTAACAACGGGGGTCATAAAATGGGGCAAAACTCACTTAACAATTACCTTGCTTAATAAGGAAATTTTGGGTTCAGCTGTTGTCATAAGTTGAGGACATCCTATTCTCAGTGAAGGAGACGGGATCTTAATAGCAATTGCACTTATATACCACTTCACAGTGCTTTTACAGCCCCTCTCTAAGCAGTTTACAGAGTCAGCATATTTTCCCCCAACAATCTGGGTCCTCATTTTACCCACCTTGGAAGGATGGGAGGCTGAGTCAACCTGGTGAGGATCGAACTGCTGCCAGTCGGCAGAGTCAGCCTGCAATGCTGCATTCTAACCACTGGGCCACCACGGCTCTTCACTGCAGGCTCCTAAATAAACTCAAGAGAAAAGATCTCATCTATGTAACGGCCTCCCTTTTCACGAGACACAAAACTGTAATGTAGTCAGCCGCATTTTAATCTGCTATCTTGTGGGAATCTAGTCCATCGGGTCAGACTATGGTACAGTGTGTTATGTGAATCCAGAAAATTGAGATAATTGAGTATGTTGTGGTTTGCCAGCCCTCCATAAGGACGTTGTGTAATCACACCATAGAATGTCTTTTAAATTAACAATTTCACTGAATCTTTGTGGGCTGGAGAAGGGAGCAGATAACAGGGGGTTTTTTTTGGGTGGGGGGAATAAGTAATATTCTTGCTATTTACTTAGAATTGCCATGTATTTAAAGTAAATACATGTTGACATATAAATTCACTGGGGAAGCCAGATTCACTTAACAATTGCATTGCTAACAGCCACAGTGACTCACTTAACAACGGAGGCAGGAAAGGTGGTAAAACGAGGCAAGATTCTCTTTAACAATTCTGTCAATGAACAACAGAAATTTGGGCTCAGCTGTAGTTTAAGTCCAGGACTACTTTTAGGTGGTGATGGTGATTAAACTCACAAGAGACCCTGTTTTCCCAAAAATAAGACCTCCCCGGATAATAAGACCAATTGGGCTTTTGAGCGCATGTGCTAAAATAATCCCCCTCCACAAAAATAAGCCCTCCCTGAAAATATTGCAACACAGCATCAGCCATGAGGTGACCATGCTTGCTGCCTCCTGCACCTCAAAAATAATAAGATCCCCACGAAAATAAGGCCAAGCGCTTATTTCGGGGGTCAAAATTCATGGAAACATGGTATATCATATTTCTGCCTCCTATTTTCCCTTCAACAACAACCCTGTGAGGTGAGCTCGAGAGGGACTGTCCCAAAATCACCCATCCAGCTTCCATGCCTAAGGGAGGTTTAGAACTCACAACCTCCCACTTTCTAAGGCAGCACCTTAAAACCACTACACCCAACTGCCTCTCTCTAGTGTTTGTAGCTATTTGACAATGTCTCCGCACAGTACCTTTTTTTCATTAATACAGAATTTGTATTATTTTATTTTATAGCTGTCACGTTTTTCCTCCCTTTTGAATGACATCTAATTTTTGTCTTCTTATAGCCTATATTTCCCCCCAATACTGGAAATACTTTCACTGCAGTAAAAACAACAACAAAAAAAATCTCATAAGCCTTTTGAATGTATGTGTTGATGCCTAGTACATTCATCTGGCTGCCATATATATTTATCCAACTCTAAATTATAGGGAATCAACCTTATTACTTAGTAAAGTGTATCGACTGTTTTCTCTAATGTAAACAGCCTTCTGCAGTTTTTTTCTCTCTCTAAATCCTAAAATAGCAGAAGGAAGCACTTAAATAACATTGGTAAGTTTCTTAAATATTTAGAATATTTATTGTCTGGGAGTTGAGTCATGGCAACTGCAGCATCCAATTTGGGTCGGTAACTGGGACCAGAGGTTTAGTCTTCCGAGCGTTTGGACTTGTTCTGGAGCCCATCCTCAAGGAGCTTCTCTCTAGCAGATTGTCTGGTCCTCAGACTGAAGAAGCTACTTGGATAAGCAGCGAAAACGTCCAGTTGCCATGACTCAACTTCCAGACAAATGTCCCTGGATGGCTGAGAATCTTCATTAACATACAATATTGATTGTTTTGTTAGATTTACATCCTGCCCTTCCTTCTATTTTAATTTTCTTTATGTACACAGAGAGCATCTGCACCAAAGACAAATTCCTTGTCAGTCCAATCACACTTGGCCAAAAAAAGAGTTCTATTCTGAGCCCAGAATTTGAGACATTTGTTAAGTGAATTTTGCTCCATTTTACGACCTTTCTTGGCCCAGTTGTTATGTGAATCACTACCGTTGTTAGTAACAATGATGGTTAAGTGTATCTGGCTTCCTGATTGACTTTGCTTGTCAGAAAGTTGCAAAAGGGGATCACATGACCCCAGGAGACTGCAACTGTCATAAGTACATGCAAATTTCGATCATATGACCATGGGGACTAATGGTCGTAATTATGAAAAAATAAGAATAAACGGTCTGTTTTTTTCAGTGCCAATGTCTGACTATTCATTCAGCAACCCTTTGAAGTTATAATAGTGCTGAATAATTGGTGGTTATGACTGGTCCTCGGAGTTATGGCTATCTGAGTGTCCTTATGGTAAATAATCACCATTGGCAACTTTCCCCGCAGGCTTCCCCAGAAAGTCAGTGGAGAAGCCGCTGGGAAATGTCACAAGTTACTGGGATAATACGCCTCCCTCACCCAGCCTCCCCAAGTCTCTCTGCACTTGGACCACAATGAGCAGTAGTGCAGCTGCACACTCTTCTCAACTTCTGTAGTGCCTTTGGCACAATCCTATGCACCCTTGTGCAGTGTCTGTTACGCACCTCCTTGCCCCCTCCACAATTTGCCTGGTGCCTCTTGCACTCTTTAATGCTACTGACCTGCAAGGTGGCTCTTACACAATGCCCCCACTTCCAAACCCACGTGGCACCTTGTGCCTGCCCCAGTTCCCTCCCTGACTCCCTGTGGCACCCCTCCCATACCCACCTCCCCTGCACCTGTGTACACTCCATCCCTCCCCCACCCATCAGTAGCCACCTGCGTACCTGCAGGCCTTGGATTTGCAATTTTTCTTGTGGATGCCTGGCAGGATGTTGCCTTGCCTAACAACTGTGGGATTCAGTTAACAACCATAGTCAGGACTGCAAGGGATTGCTCTATTGCTAAGCCTTGCAGCCACATTTTTACGACCCCATGAGAATTCCAACTTCATTTGTGATTCTTAAGTTGAGGACTACCTATATAACAAATGTCTATGGAGATTCTCATTCATCCAGGTCATGGTTGTCCCCAAAGGTGCTTTTTCAAAAGGCAACTGCACTTTCTTTGTTTTTCCTTGAAGATGTTTCACTTCTCTTCCAAGAAGCTTCTTCAGTCCCGATTGAAGAACTGAATTGAAGAACAGAACTGAAGAAGCTTCTTGGATGAGAAGCGAAATGTCTTCAAGGAAAAACAAAGTCCAGTTGCCTTTTGAAAAAGCACCTTTGGGGTTCCTGTATAATGTTTAAAAGAAAAGAAGTGACTTCTGTCCCAATGCCTTTGCATTCTGTCCCAATGCCTTTACAGTCTTAAATGATTTGGATGAGGGAATAAATGGGGAACTCATCAAATGTGCAGATGACACCAAGCTGGCAGGAATAGCCAACACTCCAGAAGACAGGCTTAAGATACAGAAGGATCTTGACAAACTTGAACATTGGGCATTATCTAATAAAATGAAATTCAATGGTGAAAAGAGTAAGGTTCTACATTTGGGCAAGAAAAACGAAATGCACAGGTACAGTATAGGTGGTACCTTGCTCAAAAGTAGTAACTGTGAGAGGGATCTTGGAGTCCTAGTGGATAATCATTTAAATAGGAGCCAGCCGTGTGCAGCAGCTGCCAAAAAAGCCAACACAGTTCTAGGCTGCGTAAACAGAGGGATAGACTCAAGATCACGTGAAGTGTTAATACCACTTTACAATGTCTTGGTAAGACCACACTTGGAATACTGCATTCAGTTTTGGTCGCCACGATGTAGAAAAGATGTGGAGACTCTAGAAAGAGTGCAGAGAAGAGCAACCAAGATGATTAGGGGACTGGAGACTAAAACATGAAGAACGGTTGCAGGAACTAGGTATGTCTAGTTTAATAGAAAGAAGGACCAGGGGAGACATGATAGCAGTCTTCCAATATCTCAGGGGTTGCCACAAAGAAGAGGGAGTCAAACTATTCTCCAAGGCACCTGAGGGTAGAACAAGAAGCAATGGATGGAAACTAATCAAGGAGAGAAGCAACTCAGAACCGAGGAGAAATTTCCTGACAGTGAGAACAATTAATCAGTGGAACAGAAGTTGCCTCCAGAAATTGTGAATGCCCCAACACTGGAAGTCTTTAAGAAGATGTTGGATAGCCATTTGTCTGAAACGGTATAGGGTTTCCTGCTTAGGCAGGGGATTGGACTAGAAGACCTCCAAGGTCCCTTCCAACTCTGCTATTGTATTCTATTGTATTGGTGCTAGCATAGAATAGAATAGAATTCTTTATTGGCCAAGTGTGATTGGACACAAGGAATTTGTCTTTGGTGCATAAGCTCTCAGTGTACATAAGGAGAATAAATATACATTCATCAAGAATAAAAAGATACAACACTTAGTCAAGGTCACTAATAAGCTATCAAATTGTACTAGGAAACAAAAATAATATAAATGGAAAGATAAAAACAACATGATTATAGCCATAAGTGGGGAGAAATAGATACTAGGAAGGAAGAAAAGAATAATAGTAATACATTCTTGGTAAATTATTGACAGTGTAGTGGGAATGAGTTGTTAAGCAGAGTAATGGCATTTGAGAAGAAAAAACTGGATAAAGGGAAAGAAATGTGAACACAATAATTTACACAATTTTGGATTCCTTAGGTTCTGGTGAGTTAAGTAACATATTTCATGAACATTTTTCTTCCGAATTGCTTCAAAATAATAAATATGGCCGAATTAACCATAGACGCAAAAGCGGTTGGCTCAGAGAATACTGTAGGAAGCAATCCTAGGCCCTGTCGTTGAAAAAGAAACTGCTATTCCTGTTTTGTGAGTTCTTGGGCAGCTCGTATTCACTGTCAGCGGTTTTGCAAATGGGGAGTTATAAAGCAATAAGATTGCACTCTGGCAAATGCAAATCCTGTAATTGTTTTAAATTACACAACCTCTTGTTTCATAAAAGTAGACCAGGCCTTAGCCCTATTGACCACTTCTGCGGGGGGGGGGGGGTTTGTATTTAAATCGACACTATAACTGACCTGCTTGGCCGGATAATTGAGTTACAATCCTGACACACTTATTCCAACCGACCACAGTGGGTTTAATGGTTTAATGATCACATTGATCATTACCATAAAAGAGCCCTTAAAAGGTGGTGGTGCAGTGGTTAGAAGGCAATATTGCAGGCTAATTCAGCCCACTGCCAGCAGTTCGATTCTGACCAGCTCAGTGTTGACTCAGCCCTCCATCCTTCCAAGGTTGGAAAAGCGAAGACCCAGATTGTTAGGGGTAATATGCTGACTCTGTAAAATACAGCTCAGAGAGGCTGTAAAAGCACTATGAACTGGTGTATAAGTCTAAGTGCTATTGCTAAAGAAAGAGCAATTGAAATGTTATTGTTGTTAGTTGTGAAGTTGTGTCCGACCCATCACGACCCCCATGGACAACGTTCCTCCAGGCCTTCCTGTCCTCTACCATCCTCTGGAGTCCATTTAAGCTCACGCCGGCTGCTTCGGTGACTCCATCCAGCCACCTCCTTCTCTGTTGCCCCCTTCATCTTTTGCCCTCAATCCTTCCCAGCATGAGGCTCTTCTCCAGTGAGTCCTTCTTCCTTCTCATTAGGGGGCCAAAGTATTTTGAGTTTCATCTTCAGGTTCGTCAGCCTTCTAAAGAGCAGCCAGGGTTGATCTCTTCTAGGACTGACCAGTTAGATCACCTTGCAGTCCAAAAGTGGATTTGTGTTTCTTTTTAAACCAACCATGGTCCTCTCTGGAGGATGATGGGAGCTAAAATTTTAACCTGTTAAGGAGCAGCTATATGGGGAAGGCCAATAGATTTGCCCAAGCTGATTGCTCGCCTTCCATCTTCTCTTGACTTCATGATGTACGCAGCCCTTAAAGCACCAGGGTTTGGCCTTGAGCACGTGGCCTCTGTTCAGAAGACCCTAGCTTGTGGTTGCCCTCCTCCTCCTCCTCCTCCTCCTCCCCCCCCCTCCTCCTCCTCCCTGCTTTTGCAGGCTTTAACCTTCAAGTGTTTGCTTAATGGGCTGGCCTGACTAATTCTGCTGTGTCAGAAGACCTTGAATGGATGAAGTCTTGGAGGAGTGTGAAACTAACCACAGTCAGCTGGCTGGCTTTTGTGGGAAGCAGCTGTTGGGGGGGGGTATGTATGCCACTTTTCCTCCCTCAACAGGGCCAATCAAGGACCATTTTGAATGAGGCTGGACTGGACTTTTGGTCTAGGAATAAATAGCTACTTGGATCATGTCGGTTACAGGGACAATGATGAATCATTAGCATATTTCAGCCATTCCTTTTACTTGGGATAGTGGACTTTCCATCCATCTTCCTCCGTATGTTTTTCTAAATTGATGAAGTTGTGGGTTTATCCCTCCAAAACGTAGCCACTATTCTAGTTTCCTCTTTGCAGTTCGAGCTCCCTGGATTTGGGATACCTTAGCTGGGGATTGTGAGTCCCATTCTACCTTTATTCCACTTTGGGGCTCTCCCAAAACGACCTTCCCCATTCCAGTTACAATTGGTTATCTCCAGGTCCCCATCCCAGTTGCCTTCTTCCCTTACCACCAGATGCAGGGATTCTAGGAAGTGGAGACTTAATGTGTCCGTTTGGCAACATCTATATCAGGGATCGCCATACTTGGCAACTTTTAAGACTTGTGGACTTCAGCTCCCAGAATTCCTCAGGAGTTGCCAAGTTTGAAGATCCTTGGTCTATATGAAAAGTTTGGTCCTCCAGATATACTTCTGAGTCTGCTTTGAGCAACTTTGCCATAAATTAGGGGTAGTGAATGTGGGACGTGGTGGCTCAGTGGCTAAGGTCAATCAGAAAGGTTGGCAGTTCAACGGTTCGACTCCCTAGCGCCGCATAACAGAGTGAGCTCCCATTACTTGTCCCAGCTTCTGCCAACCTAGCAGTTCGAAAGCATGCAAAAAATGCAAGTAGAAAAATAGGAACCACCTTTGGTGGGAAGGTAATAGTGTTCTGTGCGCCTTCAGTGTTTAGTCATGCCGGCCACTGGGTTGGCTGCCTAAATGTGGGGCCAAGCCGGTAGTACTTTCTCTCCTATAAATGCCCCCTGTAAGAAGAACTCTGCCAGAATTCCCCCTTCCCGGTGTGGCTATGGCTCTTCTCCAAAAGCTGGCTGAGGAATTCTGGGAGTTGAAATCCACATGTCTTAAAGTTGCCAAGTTTGGAGACTCTAAATGAAGAAAATGAAAAAAAAAGAAAGAAAAAGGTTAAGGAAACAATTGGTCCATTGCTGGGAGAAAGTGGCAAGAAGGTGACAAGCAACAGGGAGAAAGCAGAACTATTTAACTCATTTTTTGCATCTGTCTTTACACAAAGGAATAAAACAGTCCAACCTATCAAAAACATCACCACAAAAATCAGATTAGGAACACAAATTGAAATAGGGAAGAAAATGGTAAGTGAGCACCTGTCTACCCTAGACGAGTTCAAATCACCAGGACTGGATGGATTACACCCCAGGATTCTGAAGGAACTGGCAGACGAGATCTCAGAACCACTGAACTATATCTTTCAGAGATCCTGGAGCACCGGGGAACTGCCAGAGGACTGGAAAAGAGATGATGTGGTTCCCATCTTCAAAAAAGGAAAAAAAAATAGATCCAGGAAACTATAGACCTATCAACCTGACCTCAATACTAGGAAAGATTCTGGAAAAGATAATCAAGCAACGAATTAGCGAACACCTAGAAGGAAACAAAGTAATAGCCAAAAGCCAACATGGGTTTGTCAAAAACAGATCATGCCAGACTAATCTTATTGCATTCTTTGACAAAGTGACAAAATTAGTGGACTAGAGGAATGCTGTCGATATAGTTTACTTGGACTTCAGTAAGGCATTTGATATAACCTACTACTAGATAAAGGAGAAGAATGCGGGTTGGACAGCATCACCACCAGATGGATTCGTAACTGGCCGACCAACCACACTCAACGTGTAGTCCTCAATGGAACTGCACCTACATGGAGGGAAGTATGCAGTGGAGTAACCCAAGGCTCTGTTTTAGGCCCAGTACTCTTCAACATCTTCATCAATGATTTGGATGAGGAAATAAATGAGGAACTCATCAAATTTGCAGATGACATCAAGCTGGCAGGAATAACCAACACTCCAGAAGACAGGCTTAAGATACAGAAGGATCTTGACAAACTTGAACTTTGGGCACTATCTAATAAAATGAAATTCGATGGTGAAAAGAGTAAGGTTCTACATTTAGGCAAGAAAAACGAAATGCACAGGTACAATATAGGTGGTTACCTTGCTCAATAGTAGTAACTGTGAGAGGGATCTTGGAGTCCTAGTGGACAACCATTTAAATAGGAGCCAGCTGTGTGCAGCAGCTGCCAAAAAAGCCAACACAGTTCTAGGTTGCATAAACAGAGGGATAGAATCAAGATCACGTGAAGTGTTAATACCACTTTATAATACCTTGGTAAGGCCACACTTGGAATACGGCATTCAGTTTTGTTCGCCACGATGTAGAAAAGATCTGGAGACTCTAGAAAGAGTGCAGAGAAGAGCAACAAAGAGGATTAGAGGACTGGAGGCTAAAACATGAAGAACGGTTGCAGGAACTGGGTAGGTCTCGTTGAATGAAAAGAAGGACCAGGGGAGACATGATAGCAGTCTTCCAATATCTCAGGGGTTGCCACAAAGAAGAGGGAGTCAAGCTATTCTCCAAGGCACCTGAGGGTAGAACAAGAAGCAATGGGTGGAAACTAATCAAGGAGAGAAGCAACTTAGAACTGAGGATAAATTTCCTGATAGTTAGAACAATTAATCAGCGGAACAACTTCCCTCCAGAAATTGTGAATGCCCCCACACTGGAAGTCTTTAAGGAGATGTTGGATAGCCATTTGTCTGAAACGGTATAGGGTTTCCTGCCTAGGCAGGGGGTTGGACTAGAAGATCTCCAAGGTCCCTTCCAACTCTGCTATTGTATTGTATTGTATTAAAATGACAACATCGGTGTGTTCTCTCTACTTAGGTGTGTGCAGGTGTTTGCAGGGTCACTCTGTACTCCCGCTGGCAGATGACTCTATGGTTGGGATGGCTGGGGCAGCAACTAGCATCCTAGAGCAGTGTTTCTCAACCTTGGCAACTTGAAGATGTCCGGACTTCAACTCCCAGAATTCACCAGCCAGCGAATGCTGGCTGGTGAATTCTGGGAGTTGAAGTCCGGACATCTTCAAGTTGCCAAGGTTGTGAAACACTGTCCTAGAGCCAGTCCCCTCAGGTAGATCCTGCAGGAGGCCAAGGTTTATTTTTAAGCTCTCAACTACGGTATTTTGAACGTGGGAAGAAAAGAGATACGGAGGACAAAAGGTTACAAGCCGCCTATAATTGTGCCGTAGGCCTGGTTCCCGCCCGACCCTCCGTTGCTTTATTGCTGCAAACTCCAATTGCCCATAGCAATTCGCTCCCGGTTGGGAATTGCCTCTGGAAAAAGCTCCACTTTCGGTGTTTTAGAATTCGATGTTTCCTGAATGCTAGGATGGAAAACCCTGAACTACTCTGCTCTGACCTGTGGAGTTGCAAGCATATTTCTGTGAGAAGGAATAGCATAGAATAGGAATAAGGAATAAAATAGGAATAAGGAATAGAATAGGGAATAGAATAGGAATAAGGAATAGAATAGAAATAAGGAATAGAATAGAATGGGAATAAGGAATAGAATAGGATAGGGAATAGAATAGGAATAAGGAATAGAATAGGAATAAGGAATAGAATAGGAATAAAGAATAGAATAGGAATAAGGAATAGAATAGAACAGAATAGGGAACAGAATAGAATAGAATAAGGAATAGAATAGAATAGGGAATAGAATAGAATAGGAATAAGGAATAGAATAGAACAGAATAGGGAACAGAATAGAATAGAATAAGGAATGCAATAGAATAAGGAATAGAATAGAATGGAATAGAATAGGAATAAGGAATAGAATAGGAATAAGGGATAGAATAGGAATAAGGAATAGAATAGGAATAAGGAATAGAATAGAATAGGGAATAGAATAGGAATAAGGAATAGAATAGAATATAGAATAGAATAGGGAATAGAATAGAATAGGAATAAGGAATAGAATAGAACAGAATAGAATAGAATAAGGAATGCAATAGAATAAGGAATAGAATAGGAATAGAATAGGATAGGATAGGGAATAGAATAGGAATAAGGAATAGAATAGGAATAAGGAATAGAATAGGAATAAGGAATAGAATAGAATAGGGAATAGAATAGGAATAAGGGATAGAATAGGAATAAGGAATAGAATAGGAATAAGGAATAGAATAGAATAGGGAATAGAATAGGAATAAGGAATAGAATAGAATATAGAATAGAATAGGGAATAGAATAGAATAGGAATAAGGAATAGAATAGAACAGAATAGGGAACAGAATAGAATAGAATAAGGAATGCAATAGAATAAGGAATAGAATAGGAATAGAATAGAATAGGATAGGGAATAGAATAGGAATAAGGAATAGAATAGGAATAAGGAATAGAATAGAATAGGGAATAGAATAGGAATAAGGAATAGAATAGAACAGAATAGGGAACAGAATAGAATAAGGAATGCAATAGAATAAGGAATAGAATAGAATAAACAGAGTTGGAAGGGACCTTGGACAAACCCTGAATTCTTCACCTGTTTTCCTCTTTTGCTGCAAAGGTCACCCAACTTGCGTTGGCTTCCCATCGTCCCCTTCCTTTTATTCTGCCTCTGGAACTCTTCCCCATTGGGGGAGAAGGGGATCTTAATCCCCGACCTGGAGCTGAAAACGCAAGGCGGCAATTGCATGCGTTGAATCCATGATGCCAGTTTAATCCTTAGAAGCTAACTGTCCGTGCAAAGTTCCTGGAGAGACCGTGGTTGGGATATGGCTAGGCCCCGGGTCCTGATTTTGCCCAGTGCATTGTGTTCTGTCTATGTTTTGCAAAGAAGACGCGGGTGGCTCTTACTCCCCCCCCCTTTTTTTTTCCAGAGGGGTAACAGGCCGAGAGCGATGTTGGCCAAAGCAAAGTAAATTATGAGATACCCTACAAATGGTCTTCACCGTATCTCGTTTGAAAGGAAGAAGCTATTGCCTCTCTCCACGCACGCTTAATTCTTAATTCCTTAATTCATATATCCTCACCTCTCCAAATACTCATAGGTCTTATTGTTTGCTAGACCACCTGAAATGCACTTTTTGAGGGTTGTTGTTGTTGTTTATTCGCTGAGCGGTGTCCTCTTGTTTGCAACCCCGTGGCCCCATAGCACGCCAGCCCCCAGCCCCCTTCCTCCAACGTCTTCCGGAATTTGTTCAAAATCATGTTCATTGCGCCCCTGCCGTCACCCCTTTCCCCTAGTCCAGTGTTTCTCAACCTTGGCGACAGGACTGAAAGTTGCCAAGGTTGAGAAACACTGCCCTAGTCCTTGCATTTGCATACAGATACCCTGTTTCCCCGAAAATAAGACCTCCCTGGATAATAAGCCCAATCGGGCTTTTGAGCGCATGCACTAAAATAAGCCCTCCCTGAAAATATTGCATCACAGAAGCAGCCATGAGGTGACCATGCTGGCTGCCTCCTGCACCTCAAAAATAATAAGACCTCCCCCAAAACAAGGCCAAGCGCTTTTTTTCAGTGGTCAAAGGAAAATAAGACCCTGTTTTATTTTCGGGTAGTCCTTGACTTAACGACTATAATCGAGCCCAAAATGTCTGTTGCTAAGCGAGACGGCTGTTAACGTCAGCTTTGCCCCAATTTACCACCTTCCTTGCCACAATGGTTAAGTGAATCCCTGCCGTTAATGCGGCGGTGAATCGGGCTTCCCCATGGATTTGGCTTGTCAGAAGGTTGCAAGAGGGGATCATGTGACCCCCCCCCCCGGGACGCTGCGACCGTCATAAATATGAATTCAGTTGCCGAGCAGCTGAAGTTTGACCACGGGGATGCTGCAACGGTCGTAAGTGTGGAAAACATTCAAAAGCCACACTTTGTTTCCCCCCAATGCCATTATAACTTCAAACAAGTCACTAAGTGAACCTTTGTAAACCCAAGGACTACCAGCACTGCCCAATCCAGTCTAAACCTCCGGCTGACCATGTGATGAATTTCACACAGGGATGCTGCAACGGTCGTAAGCGTGGAAAACGGTCATAAGTCTTTTTTTGGGGGGGTGACTATGAACTGTCCCCAAAGCAGCTGATTAAGATACGGCAGTTTCCTTTCCTCAACCTGCTTCTTCTGCCCTTCGGAGCGGAGGTGAGATCGGGCACGTTCCCTGGCGAGAGAGGGAGGGCAGGCCTCCCGTGGGCGTAAGCGCCCGGCGTTGGCACCTCATCCAGTTGCCCTGTGCCTTTCTCTGGTGCCCACTGTGGGCGCCCGGATGGGTGTTGGCTGGGCTAACGTGGGCCTGAAGGTTGCCAGCCCTCTTCCCTCCTGCTGCTGCTGGAGCTGGTGACTCACGCACTTGGGTGTGAGCCTTCCTCCCAACTGGTTTGGGCAGTGCTGAACCAGACCGAATGGCTGCTGCGACTGGGTGGGGCTTTGAGGTATCCCTGGTTCTCCTTCGGCTCATCTCCTCTCCTCTCCTCTCTATGTCTCTGCAGTGCAGCAGACTCTGCGATCTGACACCGCCAGCAGCACCAACGGCAGCTCCCCGGCACTCATGTTCCCGGCCTTCCCAGGGTGGGGGCGGGGGGCTGTCCCCTGCCTTGCCCATGTTTGGCGAGCCCGGAGGACCTCCGTGCCATGCACCAGCCGGTTTGCAGGCTGATCTTTTCTTCTCCCTGGTTCCCCACCCCCTCTCTTCTCCCCACCGATCCCTTTCGGGAAAAACCAGGCAGATGAAAAGTCTCCACCGCTTGCAAAAAAACCCGGCCTGGGGTTTTCCTCCTTGGGGTGAGTATTATTCTCTTTGCTGGCTTCTGCTGCTGCGGCTCTTATTCGATGCAAGCCTTGAGTTAGGAATGGGATAAGGAGGCTGGTTTCCTCTCAAAGAGGAAAGGATTCGAGGAAAAGGGGTGGGTGGGTGTTCCCTGAGGCCGAAAATAAGTTCCAAAGCAGTTTTGTTTTTCCTTCCTTTTTTTTCCTGTCTTGCAAACGTATTGGTGGGATTGGGCCTGTGGTTAAAAAAAAGTCTCTCTGGCCTTTCCCAAGAGGTCGTTTGTGCAAGGAGGCATAACTTGGGTAGAAAGCGGTGTGTGTGTGTGTGTGTGTGCGCGTGCCCCATGGTTATACCTCTAGTGCTCTGCCAGTTTTGTGATCTTCAGAAGTTCCTTTTGCCTCCTGGGGAATGATGGAGAGGGGGTGTATATGGTTGATTCGGAGATAACCATGCTTTGGGTGATTGAGAATCTGCGTAGATAGTTAATTTAGGACTTTCTCAGCCTCCCAACAGTGGTACCCGGACACTTTTATTTCAAAGTGGAGCCCCCTTGGCTTCCTAGCCGTAGCTGGGACCCCCGCCTTGGCTTCCGAGCGGCTGTCCTGCTCGTTCACCCAAAGGGTTGTTTGCCTGCCCTGGACTTTCGTTGTCCCGGATTAGAAAGAGATTAGTATTTCGGTCCGTAAAGCAGGGGTCATTTGAGACGACGCCTCGTGATTGGCTTAGCCCCAGTGATTTCCTGTAGGAAGAGATGCTGCAGGCCCCCCTCCCTCTCCACACCTGGGTGTGATGATGCACCACAGGCACATTGGCTGCTGGGCAAGGGGAAAAGGTGGGGGGGGGAGAATTATTGCAGACGGTGCAGTTGTGTCCCGAGCAGTGAAATCTCCCCCCCCTCCCCCCCAGACACGGCACGTGCCAAGGAACCCAAAGACAGCCTGAACTAAATGCAAATGTTTTGGGGGGGGGGGGGAGAGGGCGTCTTAGACTCCTGGTCCATCATGCAGCTCAAAAGGCTGGGGAAGATGGAACTTCCCCTTTTTTGGGGGGGGGAGGAAAGGTTAGTGCGGAGGAGGGGAATGAGTGCCATTGGGCAGGCGCCTTTTAACAACCCGCAGGCTTCAATTTCAAAAATTTGTGAATGCTCTAAACCAGTGGGTTTCAACCTTCCCAATGCCGCGACCCTTTAATACAGTTCCTCATGTTGTGGTGACCCCCAACCGTAAAATTGGCGTCTCGGTTCCTAAGACCGTCGAAAATATGTTTTCCGATGGTCTTAGGAGACCCCTATGAAAAGTTTGTTCGACCCCCAAAGGGGTCCCATTCCACAGGTTGAGAACCACTCCACTAAGGGGTTTTCAAACTACGGCCCCTGGGATGGATACGTGCAATGAACGTTTTGTGTTGTTGCAGAGTCTTTTTGTGCGGGTTGGAGGGGGGCAAAATTCCGTCTGCTTCAACCTCCTGGTATGGGACTTTGGGCGAAGGCTGAAGGGAAATGCCGCTGGTGGCGAAGAACCAGAGGGCCTCGTTCCAGTGTGACCCAAAGGGGTCCCGACCTACAGGTTGAGAACCACAGCATGGACGGGCAACTATGGCATTTTTACGACCTGTGGACTTCAACTCCCAGAATTCAACAGCGCGGGAATTGAAGTCCGTACAACTTTTTTAAGTTGCCAAGGTTGGGGGGGGGGGACGGGGGAGAAACCTATTTAGAAACTCTGTTTTTTTAAGTAGGTGGTTCTCAGAACAGTCTGTTTCTGTGGCTGTAGAACATGCCTCCGAATGTCCTTTACAATGAAAGAAGGCCATTGATAAGATTGTCATGGTTGTGTTTTGAAACTCACGGTTACACATAGTGGATATGACAGTGATGGTGAACCTATGGCACGCGTGCCAGATGTGGTACATAGAGCCCTCTCTCTGGGCATGTGTGCCTTCCAGCTGCTCTTCAGGTTCTTCAGGTTCTGGCGCTCCTGTGCGCATGAAGGACCAGCTGGCCAGTGCACGCATGCGCACCAGGCAGCTGCTCTTCTGGTTTCCGACACATGCACGCACGTTCTGTTTCAACACTTGGTGCCGAAAAGGTTTAGCCAACACTGCTATATGATATGTACCGTTTAACCAGCTGATGGAAATTGGACTGCGTCACTATTTTAGCCAAAGATGGACAAGTATTATATTTTCCTGGGAATCGCTCTGCTAGGAGCCTGTCCTCCTTATAGGAGGAGGAATATGGGGCTCTTTCATTCTTTTCTCTGAAATTCCTCCTGAGCATCAATTTATAGCTGGTTCACGGCCTCTTTTGATGCTACATCAGAAAGTTTCATTTCTGAAAAAGATACACCTGTTGTAGGACAGAGATAGTTGACGGTAGATAGAACAGAACATAAAAGTTGGAGATAACAAAAGAAATTGGTGATGTTTTAAGTACAGGTAGTCCTCGAGTTATAACCACTTGTTTAGTGACTGTTTGAAGTTGCAAGGGCACGGAGAAAAGTGACTCACGACCCTTTTCACAACCATGGTGATCAAAATTCAGATGCTTGGCCACTGACTCATGTTTCTGACGGCTGCAGCATCCCCTGATCCCCTTTTGCGACCTTCTGACAAGCAAAGTCAGTGGGGAAGCCAGATTCACTTAACGACCGTGTTGCTAACTCAATAATCGCAGCGGATCACTTCACAAGTGTGGCGCGCTAAGTTGTACGAGGTAGGACTTTCGAGCTAAACTTTCACTTGTGAGGTAATATGAGGGAAACTTCACTTAACAACCGTCTTGCTTGGCAGCAGAAAATTTTAGGCCGCTCAATTATGTCGACGTCTACCTGTAATTAGAACACCACCTCCCATCCCTTTCCATTTGATTGCTACAACTGAGGTGGCTTGATGAGCAGATTTGGTGTCTATATGTCTATACTTCATCCCTTCTCTACATAGTGAGGGGAAGATTATCCAGGATGGGTTGACTTTGTTCTCTCTTGAGGTTCCACCACAAATCCGCGAAGCCCTTATCCGCAGAGACATAAGCACGAAGACTAATTCGCGCCGTTCGAAGCGCTAAGGAAAAACGCAACCCTACCGCGATGACATAATCGCGGAGGGCAAATCCGCGCATTCCCAAGCACTCAGTACCCTAAACCTAACCCTAAACCTAACCCTAAAACAAACCCCTAAACCTAATCCTAACCCTTACCTTAATTGAAATCGTCTTTCTGCCACGGCGCCGTTTTAAAGCTCCCTTCTGTTGCCGCGCTGTTGTCGCGGCGGTGATGACGCGCGATGATGATGTCGCGGCTTTAGCGACGCGCTTATGTCTCCGCGGATAAGGGCTTCGCGGTTTTGTCGTGCCACGCTCTCTTGATTGGACTGAGTCAGATAAGCCCTTTTAGCCACGCCTTGGTCACCAGGCTCCACCCAGTTATCGACTCAGTCCATCAACGGACGGCTGTGTTCATCCGGAGATCCTGAAGAAACTTAAAGGAAAAATTTTAAATGGCTGCAAAAGCGATCGAAATTGCCTTCACGCTGCCTGATCAATCACTAGAGGCTGAGGAAACCCCCAGCGGGGGGGGGGGAGGGGGGTAGAAAGCCCGCGCAGCAACAGCTAAGGCCTCACTGTTAGGAAGTTTCTCCTTAATTCTAGGTTGCTTCTCTCCTTGATTAGTTTCCATCCATTGTTTCTTGTCGTGCCTTCTGGTGCTTTGGAAAAATAGCTCTTCTTTGCGGTACTTCCGCAAATACTGGGATGCTGCTATCATGTTGGAAGGGACCTTGAAGGATGCCTCTACGTTCCAAGTTGCTTCTCTCCTTGGTTAGTTTCCACCCATTGTTTCTTGTTCTGCCTTCAGGTGCTTTGGTAAATAGGTTGACTCTCCTCTTTCTGGCAGACCCTTAAATAGTGGAAGACTGCTATCATGTCTCATCCCCCCCTCCCAGACTTTCTTTTTGAGAGAGATTGAGAAGTTTATTTATATGCCGCCCTTTTCCCTGGGGGGACTCAGGGCGGCTTACAACTCGAAAAGGGAGGGGGGGAAACAAACATTTAACACATAGGACAATACGTCATTAAAAAACACAACATTCGTACCATTCGGGTGGGTTACAGTCTTTAGCCTCAGGCCTGACGGGATAGCCAGATTTTGAGGGCTGTGCGGAAGGTCTGGAGGGTGGTGAGGGTACGAATCTCCACGGGGAGATCGTTCCATAGGGTCGGAGCTGCCACCGAGAAGGCTCTCCTCCGCGTGGTTGCCAGTCAACATTGACCAGCAGATGGAATTGCCATACGGTACAGAAATTCTGCCACCATTCTGTATACCAGTGTTTCTCAACCTTGGCAACTTGAAGATGTCCGGACTTCAACTCCCAGAATTCCCCAGCCAGCGAATGCTGGCTGGGGAACTCTGGGAGTTGAAGTCCGGACATCTTCAAGTTGCCAAGGTTGAGAAACACTGCTGTATACTGTATGTTTTAGGTTTAGTCCCAGGGTCACATGATCCTCTCTTACGATTTGCTGACAAGCAAAGCCAATGGGGAAGCCAGGTTGACTTAACAACCGTGTTACTAACAGCATTGATTCAATTATGGCAAGAAAAGTTGTAAAATCGGGGGGGGGACGACTCACTTAGTGACTGTCTTGCGTAGCAACAGAAATGTTGGGCTTCATTGTGGTCATGAGCTGAGGACTGCCTGTATTGCCCAGCATTTGAAGTGAGAGTTATGTGACTTTCCTTCTTTTGAGTGGAGGAGTCTAATTACTTCTGGGGCTGGTTTATCATTTTACCCCAAGGTTTCTGTATCAGTTTACGATTTCAACATATCCTTCATCCCGGCTTCATACTGTTTTTACGCATGTTCTTCCTGCTCTGTTTATTACTTTCCTTTGAGTGATGAGGTTTCTGAAGACTTTGTCCTTGGGCACAGTTTTTGACCGCACTTTTTTCTTAATATGAATAATATTTTTTTTAAAAAAACATTGTCAGGCCACAGATTTCTGAAAAATACCCTTTTTAATATGCTTTGCGAGAGTGCGTCTGTTCTGATCGAGGCTTCCCGAGAGCATGAAGCAAAGCCCTTGTTCCGACAAAAACCCCTTTTACTAATACACTGAGAATTCTGCTCATTCACATCCAGCCAAGTCTTTCAAGGGAGGATTTACAGTCACAGACTTTATCTGGCTTGGAGAGCTGCCAGGCCGAGATCTGCAGAACTTGGCAAGGAATCTCGGAGAGTCATGAACCAATGAAGCAAACTGATTGTCTCCTGCAAACTCTACTCCCCTTTCGGTCCTTTTATATTTCCTCTGGGAGGGGTCATTCCTCGTCCACCTGTGGCCTTACTCCCAAGTCGACCCTTGTTCTTTAGCTGTTCCCTTCGTCTGGCAACTCTGTGCATGTGAACACTGGGAACAGGCTCCTGCTGTTCTTCTGCCTCACTGATGTCTGACTCTGAAGGCGGCTGATAACTGGCATACGGCCCTGGTCCCCTCTCTGCATCCGACGCAGAGCCGAGGTGGCGCAGTGGTTAGGGTGCAGTACTGCAGGCCACCTCAGCTGACTGTGATCTGCAGTTCAGCGGTTCAAATCTCACCGGCTCAAGGTCGACTCAGCCTTCCATCCTTCCGAGGTGGGTGAAATGAGGACCCAGACTGTGGGGGCAAGTTGCTGACTCAATTTGCTAAAAAAAATCTGTAAACCGCTTAGAGAGGGCTGAAAGCCCTATGAAGCGGTATATAAGTCTAATAAATAAATAAATAAATAAATAAATAAATAAATAAGCCTTCCCCAGACTCCAGGACAGGCCCATGTTCCTCCCCAACCTCCCCACTGTCCGAATCTTCTGCCAGCTCCGCTGGCCTCTGGCAGGTCACAAAAATGTTTGTGGTAAATTGACATAAAAATCCGGGTTTCAGCCTCTCACTTTGTATGGTGTACCTCAGCATTTCACCCTGTCTGCTTCTCCCCATGTTCCTTTTGATGACGCTTCTCTCCTTCTCCCTCTCTGCAGATAGTAAAGGGATCCTTATGCAGCAACACGTGAAATGAACAAAGCTCCACAGCCCTCAGGAGGAACCCCATCAGCCCCACACCCCTCCCCTTCTCCTGGACTTCCACAGGTAAGGATTCTCCTTCCCAGGCCTGGACCTCCTTGCCTGGGCTACACACACATCCCCCCACCACCACCCGGGTGGCTTGAGAGGTTATCATATTTTTCGGAGTATAAGACACACCTTTCCCCCCTCAAAACAGAGGGTGAAAATCTGGATCCATCTTATACACCGAATACTACATTTCTGAACTCTCGAAACTTCGCCCCCTTCACCAAAATGGACGTGCAGAGGATTTGGGAAGCCTGCAAAGTGCTCCTGGGGGCTGGGGAGGGCAAAAACGAGCGAAAAACAGGCCGTTTTTTTTTGCTTGATTCCCCCCCCCCCCAGCCCCAAGAAGCACTTTACAGGCCTCTCAAACTCTCTGCATGCCCCGTTTTTCACAAAAAAACGCGTGCAGAGGGCTTGAGAGGCCTGCAGAGTGCAAAAACTTTTAAAAAAAATAAAAATTGCCTCTTCAAAATCTTGGTGCATCTTATACTCCAGTGAGTCTTATACTCTGAAATATACGGTAGGTCCTCTAGCAGAGGTGGGGGCACTATGACCCTTTTAAGACTTGTGGACTTCAACTCCCAGAATTCCTGAGCCAGCATGGAGTCCACAAGTCCTTTAAAGGGCCAGAGTCCTCCCAACCCTGCTCCACTGCTCCAATTTTATGTTACGTTTGTGGCCAAAATGAACTTCCCTGTAGTTTGCTTGCCTTTTGGCCTATTGGCTTGCTTTTGTCGAGGGGACGGTTTGCCAGGTTGACCGATGCCGTTTTAATTCCATTTCTCCCATGCGTCTTAGAGTCAATGGCTTTCTATTCCTCAAGCGCTGCCTCAGGTGCGGCTGGGGCAGCTGCCGCGGAGCTTCTAACCTGCTTCTTCTCTTCTCCCTTCTCCTAGCAGTCAGCATTTCCTCCTGGCCAGGCGGCACCTGTGGTTTTTAACCCAGCACAAGCTACCCAAATGAATACGCCTTCCCAGCCTCGACCGGTAAGAAGGCAGCGACAGCCCGCCGGGACTGCGGCTCTGGGAGCTGCAGGAGGACTCTCTTGGAAGGTGGCAGCCGAGCCTCCCCTCTGATGCGTTGCCAAACAGGTTCTTCGGTTTGGCTCGGGGGCTGGCAAGGGCACAAGCAGCCCTGCAGGCTGACTCTCGGTCTGCAGGCGCCACTGACTCAGGAGTGCATCTGCGGCCTGTGCCAGGTGGGGATGAGGGTTGGGGAAAGGAGCCCGACGGAGCCAGCCGCCAGGTTATAAGAGATGCCTAGGTCGGGTTGGCATGGAAAGTGGCGGAGAGGAGGCAGGGAGGGCGGCTCAGCTGCCCAGAGGAGAGAGGAATTTGGGGAGCGGTGGGGGTGGGGGGAAAGCAGGGCGTAGACAGGGGTGCCTGTAACTGTCGGTGACGTTCTCCTCTTGTCTCCTTTCCCCCGCGCTCGTTCTCGTCTTAGTTTCCAGCAGGGCCGCGTTCTTTACATCAGCAGGTACTAACCTCCCTCCGCTTGCCTCACTGCATGCTGGATGCCATCCTAGGGGGAGGGAGGGGGCCCTTCGGGTCAGGACACTGCAGGGCAACTGACCGCAGGGCTGGAGGGGCGCCTGAGGTGATGAGAGCGAAGCCTCCAAGTTAAGACCCTCTGCGTCCCCGTGAACTCTCCTGTCTTACAGGAGGTTCCCCCCCCTTCACTCTCCACCTTCCCCGTTTTTTAAGAGAGAGAGATAATAATACAGGTAGCCCTCGACTTGACGGCCACAAATTGAGGCCCAGATTTCCATTGCTGAGCAAGACAGTTGTTCGCTTGAGTCTTGTTTTGCCTGCGTTTTACGGCCTTTCTAGTCACCGTTCTTAAGTGAATCGCTGCGGCTATTAAATCACTAACACGGCGGTTAAGTGAATATGGCTTCCCTGTTGATTTAGTTAGCCGAAAGGCCGCCAACTCCCCCCCCCCCCCCCGGACGCTGCAACCATCGTAAATATGAGCTAGTTGCCAAGCGTCTGAATTTTGATCACGTAACGTGGGGGATGCTGCAGCGGGCGGTCGTGAGGATGAAAACCAGTCGTAAGTCCCCTTTTTTCAGTGCCAACGTTAACTTCGGGGAGTCGCCCAACACATGGTTGTCATTCAAGGACTACCTGTATTATTATTATTATTATTATTATTATTATTATTATTATTATTATTATTATTATTATTATAATACAATTGTATCACAGCGGCCATTTGTTTCGCCGGATTTGGCATTGGTTACTAGTCGGGTCCCATCCAATAATAATAATAATAATAATAATAATAATAATAATAATAATAATAATAATAATAATAATAATAATAATTGGGTTGGATTAAGATGACTAGTGAGGAGCCTTTTGGTCTCGTTGCTTTAAACACATTTGAAAGGGGGAGCAGATCGTTTTGTGGATCCCCCCCCCCAAGTTCTTTTTTTAAGCCTGCAGGGAGGAGAGATTGTTGGGGTGGGGAAAAAGAAGAGGTCCCTGTCTTCAGAGAAGAGAAGAAAACCTGGAGAAGAGAAACTATAGGATGGGTCAGGCCGGCATGTGGAGGCTCATCTTCCCTCTTGAGTTTACGACCAACAGGTTGTGGTTAGGGCCAGTTTGACTGCAGTGTCCACAGCCCAATAGCTTATCCACTTCCCTTGTGACTTGCATGGCGCCTCTTGACTCATGAAAGTGCTTCTCTTGCCACTGTTTCTCATTTTTGCTCCACTCCTGCTGTCTGGCTTCCCCGTTTGGTGCTCCTCCTCCTCCTCCTTCTTCCTCCCTTCCCCTCGAATACACTTCCCGACCTCTTCCCAGGGCTGGTTCTCCTGGAATCCTTCTCTTCTCCCTCACTCCTCTCATTCCCTTTCGGTGTGTTGCACGTCTTCCAGAGCTCCGGTCTCCTATGTGCAGACTCCCAGAAGGACTGTGTCCTCCATTGTCACCCCTACATCCTCCCCCTTGGCTATGTGGGGGGTGGCGGGTGGGTGGACTCTGTCCCTCCAATCGTATCCGGTTGCCAGAGAACTTGCTTGATTGGGAACGAAGGTCGAGGGAACGACAGGAGGTTTCACCCTGTCTCCCCTTAGTTTGAGACGTGGGAATTGAGCTGGTGTTCACCCAGGCAAGATCTCGGCCGCGGGATTGGAGAGACGGTTCCCGTGTGGTGCGGTAACATGCTCTTCTCAATCTGGCCAGACGCTGTTTGTTCGTTTTTTTAAAAAACCCTCAATTTATTTAAAAACTTACTTTGGCATTCTTTTTTAAAAAAAAAAACCTGCCAGCTATGAATCTTAGCGGAGTTTGCGCTCCATCCTGCTTGGTTTATCTAAGTGTTCAACCCACATGTCGTTGTATCTTAAATTTCTCCGACGTAGTGAAGGAATAGGATTGTATCCTCACGGCCCGAATTGGGTGGCCCGTTTTGTCTGAGCCAAACTGCCACTTCCGGTGAGCTGGCTTTCCCTTCTGGCTGCAGTTTGACGTTCGGGAAGAACTAAACGCTGCCGTGATCCTCCGCGGGGAAGCTTCTGAGTCAGATCAAAGCTCCATTTGTCTTGTCCTGCTGGTCCATCCAGTCTCCGTGGAGAGATTGGGAGACGAACGAGGAAGTCTGGTTCACAGATTATTACTACAGCCATCTCGGCGTGTGATCTTAGCAAGCCACAGTCTCTTAAGCATCTGTCACGCAGGGTGGACAATCCCGGCCTAAATCTTAATGTTAACTGCTAACAAGCTTTGGAAATTGGATGCTTTGTGCCTCTGCTTTCAGAGACTCTTTCTTCCCCCAGTCGGGCATCTCTCTATGCCAGGGCCGTCCAAACTTGGGAACTTTAAGACTTGTGGACTTCAACTCCCTCAACTCCTTGTGGACTTCAACTCCCAGAAATCCCCAGCCAGCATGGCTGGCTGGGGAATTCTGGGAGTTGAAGTCCTCAAGTCTTAAAGTTCCCAAATGTGGATGCTCTACGTGTATTGGATGATAGATCAGTCTAACTTAGGATTCCGGGAGTGGAAGTCTTCACACATCATCAGAGGGACGGGAACGAACGGCAGGCCATCCTCGACTTACAACAGTTCGATGAGTGACCTCTCGAAGTTATAACAGGATTGGAAACAAATACCATATTTTGGGGACTATAGGACGCACTTTTTGGTCTCCCAAAAGGGGGTGAGAAGGGCTGTGCGTCTTATAGACCGAATATTGCTGAAGCTCCGCCCACTCATTGGCCATATTTTGGCCTCTGCACGTCTCCCTTTTCAGCCCTTTTTTCGGGCCTGGTTGGAGCATTTTTGGCCCATTTTTGAAGGGTTTTTTTTGGCCATTTTCAAGGCTTTTCTTGGGCCATTTTTAAGGCTTTTTTCAGGTTGTTTTTGAGGCTTTGGGGGCCATTTTTGAGGTTTTTTTGCCCCCCCCAAGGGCCGAAAAAGCCTGAAAAATGGGCCAAAAGAGCCAGAAAAAGCCCCCAAAACAGGTCAACCCCCCAAAAGGAACAAAAACCCCCCAAAATAGGTAGAAAAAAAAGTCTGGAAAAGGTCCAAAAAAGCCCCCCAAAAAGGGCCAAAAATGAGGCGCGCAGAGACCCAAACCTTTTTTATTGTTTTCCTCTTCTAAATTTAGGTGGGTCTTATAATAAGAAAAATGCGGTACTTGTTATTCACACGATGGTTGCAGCCTCCTCCTGGTCGCATGATTGACATTTGGATGCTTGAACAGGGCTTTGTATTTATGACAGTCGCAGTGTGGTCCAGGGGTCTTTTTCGATCCCCTTTTGCGACCTCCTGACAAGCCACCATCACTGTGGAGGTCACTGAACAAGCTGGGTTGCTAACTTAATAATGGCAGCGATTCACTTAACCAACATGGCAAGTAAAGTCGTAAAATGGGGGCAAAACCCACTTGGGAAATTTCTCGCTTACCGACAAAAACGTTGGGCTCCGTTGTGGTCGTAGGTCGAGGACTACCCGCAATTCATCTCATTTCTGTCCCTCCTTTCAGTTTTGTGGGAAAACGATCAATTATCAGCTTCTAATAGTCATCACCCTCCTTAACGTAATGCTCATTGTCACCGTTTACAATTCCCCATGGGGGTTGGCCATTAGACGTGGCCTCTCCATGCTCAGAATCCCACAGCAAATCTGCAAGGGCACCTGGGGAGGGTCAGAAAGCAGGATGACATCCACCAAAACTGTGTGTCACTTGGCCCATTGAGAAACTGAGGTTCGGGCAGAATTACGATACAGAATGTGGTTCCACCACAAAACCGCGCTCGACTAAACCGCGCTCGACTAAACCGCGTAGCTGACGTCATCAACAGGACGACAACAGCGCGGAGACAGAAGCACGCTGTAAATGCTAAACCTAAAATTAACCCCTAAACCTAAACCTAACCCCCCTAAACCTAATCCTAACCCTAAACCTAACCCTAACCCTTAACCTAACCCTAAACCTAACCCTAACCCTTAACCTAACCCTAACCCTTAACCTAACCCTAACCTTAACCTAACCCTAATCCTAACCCTTAACCTAACCCTAATCCTAACCCTAAACCTAACCCTAACCCTTAACCTAACCCTAAACCTAAGCCTAAAGCTAACCCTAAACCTAACCCTTACCTTAAATTGAATCGGCTTGCATTTAAAGCGCCCTTCTTTCTCCGCGCTGGCTGTTGTCGCCCTGTTGATGACGTCAGCGACGCGGTTTAATCGGGCGCGGCTTAGTCGAGCGCGGTTTTGACGGGTCATGCAGAATGTTGCAGATGAAACTCATGGCGAGGGGCTTAAAAGAGCATGGACCTTATGAGAGCTATAAGTGTTGATGGAGCACTGATGACTGGATTGTCGTAGACCACCCTCTACTGCAGTCTTGACCTTCCAATTCTCTCCTCGCTTCTTGGGATCGGCTTAGAGCAGGGTTTTGCAACCTTGGTGACTTTAATACAGGTGGACTTCAACTTCTGGCTGGGGAATTCTGGGAGTTGAAGTCCACCTGTCTTAAAATCACCAAGGTTGCAAACACTGGATTAGAGCTTTCCCTTAGCTAATCCCCGAGGCTCGTGTGTCGTTCTGTAGACATTCTCTCATAACGTTGTGTCCTTACCCTGACATTTTGCTCAATGGGTGGCAGTTCCATAGATGCTCTTTTAAGAGTCCTAAGGCTGATTCTTCTTCCATATACTGTTGTGGCCAGCAGAGCTGGCAGCAGATTCGGACAGTGAGGAGGTTGGGGAGGAACCTGAGCCAGTCCTGGAGTCTGGGGAAGGCTCTGATGAGGGCTCTGTGTCGGAGGCAAAGAGGGGGCCAGGGCCATCTGACAGTTATCAGCTGCCTTCAGAGTCAGACATCAGTGAGGCAGAAGAACAGCTGGAGCCTGTTCCCAGTGTGCGCATGCACAGAGTTGCCAGACAAAGGGAACAGCTAAAGAACAGGGGTCGACTTGGGAGTAAGGCCACAAGTGGACAATGAATGGCCCCTCCCAGAGGAAAGAAAAGAGGCGCAAAAGGGGAGTGGAGTTTCCAGGAGACATTTAGTTCGCTTAATTGGTTGGTGACTCTTCGAGACTCCTTGCCAAGTTTTGCAGATATCGGCCTGGCAGCTCTCCAAGCCAGATAAAGTCTGTGACTGTAAATCCTCCCTTGAAAGACTTTGCTGGATATGAATGAGAGGAATTCACAGTAAATGAATAAAAGGGGTTTTTCTCGGGACAAGGGGTTTGCTTCATACTCTTGGGAAGCCTCGGTCAGAATACATACACAGATATTTCCCCTTTGCAGCTTAATGCTTTTGGAGACTTAGGTGACAATATTCTAAGGCAGGGGTAGTCAACCTTTTTATACCTACCGCCCACTTTTGTATTTCTGGTAGTATTAAAATTTTCTAACCGCCAACCGGTTCCACAGTAACGGTGATTTATAAAGTAGGGAAGTAACTTTACTTTATAAAATTTATAAAGCAAGAGTTACAGCAAACCCCTACCGCCCACCATGAAAGCTGGAACGCCCACTAGTGGGCGGTAGGGACCAGGTTGACTACCACTGTTCTAAGGCCTGGTGTGCTGACTGGCACCTGTCCACACGGCACGCCAGAAACCAGGCCGCTCAGACAAGGGAAGCCCCATCCGCAGGATGCAAGCAGTATGCAAAGCCACACCCCTTCCGGTCCACGGAAAAACCCCTTTCCACGGAACCGGTCCCTGATGTCCAAAAAGTTGGAGGGGGGGGGCACTGTTCTAAGGGGAAATTGTTCTTTCCTCTCCTGGGTATTATACTCAAAAGGTTTATATCCTGGGATACCCCTCCTCCTAGGCATTTTAATTTTTCCCCCTTAAGTTTCTTCCCTCCTCAAGTTTGTTAAGGCCTTGCCAGAGGAACCGATAGTCCTCGGCTGAACGACCACAACAGAGCCCAAAATTCATGTCGCTCAGCAGAGCAATCGATAACAAAGAGTTTTTGCTCCCGTGTTACGAGCTTTCTTGCCACCGTTGTTAAGTGGATCACGGCAGGGGTTTACATTAGTAGCACAAGTTGTTCAGGGAATCTGGCTTCGCTACTGACTTATGCTTGTCAGGAGGTTGCAGAAGTGGATCACGTGACCCCGGCACACTGCAACCGCCATAGATATGAGTCAGTCAGCCAAGTGTTTTAATTTTAGATCACACAAACATGGAGAGGCTGAAACAGTTGTGAGAAAAACGGTCCCAGGTAACTTTTTTAAAATTGCTGTCTTAACTTCAATGTTAACTAAACGAACTGTTGTAAGTAGAGGACAACCTGCATTAAATATATATATACAACACAAATGTAAAAAGGCAACAGTAAAATATTGGGCTTTCTGTCTGGATGGTCTCTTGTGACGAGCCGATGGACAGAGAATGGAAGCAGTTAGCTAGCACAAATATAACACAATATATATATATAGACCTGTGGCTTAATGGCTAAGACGTTTGCCTAAGATGCAATACAGCACAGGTTCGAATCCCAGTAAGGGTATGGCTAGCTGATGAGAGCTAAATAGCTTGAAATAGATCTATACTAGTGTTCCTTTATTTATTTATCAGCACAAATAAAAACACAAATATAACAAAGGCAACAGTAAAAATATTGGGTTTCTGTCATGATGGACTCTTGTGACAAGCCGATTGACAGATGATGGAAGCGGTTAGCTTCCTCCCATAATTGGGGCTTACCAGGGGTTGTGACACTAAATATATGTATGTATGTATGTACGTATGTATGTACGTACGTACATACGTACGTACGTACGTACATACACACACACACACACATATCTATCTATCCTATAGATATAGATATAGATACTATTCAACTATTATATAATGGCAAATTTTCAGGTTGCAAGTAGAGCTGGGCAGTATATGAATGTAAAAATCAAATGCTTATATATCTATATATCTCTATATTTATATATCTATCCTATAGATATAGATATATAAGCATTTTATTTTTACATTCATATACTGCCCAGCTCTACTTGCAACCTGAAAATTTGCCATTATATAATAATTGAAACTGCAAGCCTCACTTCCTTAAGCCGCAAGTATTTTCCCCGGGATAAAGGTCACTTTTCAATGTTTTCCATATAAGAGTCTTGAGACCATTAAAACACGCCTCAAACTGTATAAAGATATTCACAGGGAAGCCATTTTTAAAAAAACTTAGTACAACAGTTTCGAAATTGAATATTTCCCTGATTTGGCTACTTCTTAATGAGTACAACAAAAACCAAGGTCATCTTGGATGAACAGCTTGCATAGAATCAAAACTTTGCATTAGTAAGTTACAGGTAGTCCTCAATTTACGTCCACAGTCGAGGCCAAAATTTCAATTGCTGAGTTGAGATGTTGGTTCAGTGAGTTTTGCCCCGTTTTACAACCTTCCTTGCCGCAGCTGTTAAGTGAATTACTGCGGCTGTTAAGTGAGCAACATGGTTGTTAAGTGAATGTGGCATCCTCATGGACTCTGCTTGTCACAAAAGTGATCCCATGACCTGGGGACACTGCAGTGGTCATAACTATGAGTCGGTTGGCACATGCCTGAATTTTGATCATGTGACCTCAGGGACCCTGCAATGGCTGTAAGAGTGAATAATGATCCTGTCACTTTTTTCAGTGCTGTTGTAACTTTGAATAGTCACTGAATAGACGGTTGAAAGTTGAGAATTATCTGTGTGAACCCAAAATTATTAAATTAAAGTAATAAATGCCATTGGGAGAGGACAAAGTTTTGCTGTTTTTCTCAACATAAGATATCTCCTTTTCTCTGAAGATCCTCAGTTATCCAAGTCATGGTTGTCCCAAAGTTGCTTTTTAAAAAAGCCACTGGACTTTTGTTTTCCTTTGAAAATGTTTCGCTTCTCATCCAAGAAACGTCTTCAGTTTTGCTTCCGATTCCCGTACGAGGAGCGAAACGCCTTTAAGGAGAAACAAAAGAGGGACCATTAAGAGGCTCAGTGGCTAGGATGCTGAGCTTGTCGATCAAAAAGGTCGGCAGTTCGGCGGTTCGAATCCCTAGCGCCATGTAACAGAGTGAGCTCCCGTTACTTGTCCCAGCTTCTGCCAAAGTAGCAGTTCAAAAGCAAGTAAAAAATGCAAGTAGAAAAATAGGAACCACCTTTGGTGGGAAGGTAACAGTGTTCTGTGCGCCTTTGGCATTTAGTCATGCCGGCCACATGACCACGGAGACGTCTTCGGACAGCGCTGGCTCTTCGGCTTTGAAAATGATGAGCACCGCCCCCTAGAATCAGGAACAACTAGCGCATGTGTGCGAGGGGAATCTTTACCTTTAAAAGCATTTGGGATCCCCCCCCTCATCCTTTCCATTATTCTTAATTAAGACTGACCTCCTCCAATATGCTATTGCATTGAATATCCTTTTCTTCCCAAGAAGGATTTACCATATTAAAACACACGGTTTCAGACGAGTAAAAGGTTGAATGGGACATTCTTGGAAGGGAACACAGAGATCCGTGTTAAAACTCTTGATCCGTAAAAGAGTTTGAAGCCGCCATCTTATTTATTTCTTTAGCAGCATCAGAGCTCTCGTGACACGGATCGAATTAAGCAAGCCGTTCATTTCTTGAGGCTAGAGGTTGCGTGCTGGGTTTTTTTTGGCATGTTTTCTAAAAGTTTTTATCTCAACCCTGTCCTGTGGAGACTTAAGATGGGTTGTTGCATCATCTGGGCCTTTGACAAAGTTTCTTGTGAGTTCTGCAGTGCAGCGGTAGCAACCGATAACCAGGGGTGGATTGCTGCCGGCATTATTATTGCCGGTTCGGTGTATAAATAGGTCTCCGCATGCGCAGAACATTAAAAAATGAAGAAAAAAAAATGTCGCGCCGATCAGGGAACTGGTTTGGAGGTGTGGCAGGCTGTGACCCGTCAAAACCGTGCTCGACTAAGCAGCGCCCGATTAAACCGCGTCGCTGACGTCATCAACAGGGCGACAACAGCCAGCGCGGAGAAAGAAGGGCGCTTTAAGTAGCGCTTTGAAAGCAAGCCGATTCAACTTAAGGTAAGGGTTAGGTTTAGGGTTAGCTTTAGGGTTAGGTTAAGGCAGTGTTTTTCAACCACTGTGCCGCGGCACACTAGTGTGCCGTGACATAGTGTAAGGTGTGCCGTGGGAGAATTACTTTATATATAGTCAATATAGGCACAGAGTTAAAAATTTTTAACATTTTCTAATGGTGGTGTGCCTCGTGATTTTTTTCATGAAAAAAGTGTGCCTTTGCACAAAAAAGGTTGAAAAACACTGGGTTAAGGGTTAGGGTTAGGGTTAGGTTAAGGGTTAGGGTTAGGGTTAGGGTTAGGTTTAGGTTTAGGTTTAGGGTTAGGTTAAGGGTTAGGATTAGGTTTAGGGTTAGGTTAAGGGTTAGCTTTAGGGTTAGCTTTAGGGTTAGGTTAAGGGTTAGGGTTAGGTTAAGGTTAAGGGTTAGGTTTAGGGTTAGGTTAAGGGTTAGATTTAGGGTTAGGTTAAGGGTTAGGTTTAGGGTTAGGTTAAGGGTTAGGTTTAGGATTAGGTTTAGGGGTTTAGGTTTAGGGGTTAATTTTAGGTTTAGGGTTTACAGCGTGCTTCTGTCTCCACGCTGTTGTCACCCTGTTGATGACGTCAGCGACGCGGTTTAGTCGAGCACGGTTTTGTGGTGGAACCGTGGCAGGCCGGGGTTGCTGCAGGTTCCAGCGACCTAGGCCAGCAAACCACTACCGGTTGGGCTGAAACAGTCCGAACAGGTAGGAACCCACCTTTGCAAATAACGCCTGGGGGCTTTGGAGATGGCCCCATTAAGTGGCTTTGCTGAAAGCTTCTGGATGGATGACCTCAAGCGAAGGCAGCCCAATGACACCGTACAACTATTGTGTCATTCCCTCCACACTATAACTCTGTGTGGAAGCCTGGGGACAATCCATGGAAGAAATAGTGGGGGAAATAATGGCTGTAGGGGTAGTCCTTGACCACAACATTTTTGTTGCTAAGTAAAACCTCTTAATTTTGCCCCATTTTACGACCAGCTTTGCCACAGTTGTTAAGTGAATCACTCCAGTTGTTAAATAAGCAACACGGTTGTTAAGCGAATCTGGCTTCCCCATTGATTTCGCTTGTCGGAAGGTTGCAAAAGGTGATCACGTGACCTTGGGAGACTGAAACCGTCATAAAGACAAATCAGTTACCAAGCATCCAAATTTTGATCACGTGACCATGGGGGGGGATACTGCAGCGGTTATAACTCTGAAAAATGGTCATAAGCAGGGGTGAAATTTGGCCGGATCAGACTGGTTCTGGCGAACCGGTAGGTACGGTTTGAATCGGTTCCCTGAACCGCTAGAAATTACCCCTGGTTGGCCCCGCCCACGTTCGTCCGCTCGGTCGCCCAGTTGCCGCTCACCTCTTCCGCCTGCTGACTCAGCCCTTCCGGCCGCTTGACCCACCCACCCACCCACCCAATCCAAACGTTTCTCCCTCCCATTCACAGCGGAGCTGCTCCAGCCTGTCCCTTTAAGGTAGTCCCCAGGAGGGAGGGGACCCCGGGGGAGGACCATAAAGGGAGCAGCAGCTCGCCTGTGAATGGAGGGAGAAACATTCGGCTTCTTTCTGCCACAACATTCACTCTGGGCCCCTCTCGTTCTCATACACAGAACCCGGCAGGAAAAAATGTGTGACACCCCCCCCCCCCAAGCCTGTGACTCAGTGGGCATGGCCGCGAGTGTCATCGAGTTGGCCACACCAACTCAGTCACAGGACACACCCACACACCCCAGGCGCACTCACATAACCAGTAGAGAAATAAATTGAATGTCACCCCTGTTGTAAGTCGAGGGCTACCTGTATTCTAGAATTCTTGGCTAGGTAGACATTAAATGCAACATATCAGAATCAGGCCCTAGTAGGTTGGCTAAAGTCTGAATGGAAAAAGAACAGTTAAGTCCCCACTGGGAAAAGAGAGGAGAGAAAGGAAGAACGGGTGGGTGGGCGGAAGAGACCTGGAAGCGAGTTGAAATGTGGAAACGGAGAGCTTGAAGAAAAGAATAGTCCTCGGGTAGTGATGGGGAACCTTTTCGGCACCCAAACTTGAACGCACATGCATGTGTATGCATGTGTGCGCCTGTCAGAGTGCCGGAAACGCAAAGACCAACTGGCTGATGCATGCATGCCTGATTTTGGACCATTTTCAGGCAGCTTTTCTGTTTCGGGCCATTTTTGGAGCAGTTTTGGGTCAAAAACGACCCGAAAAACAGCCTGAAACCGCCTGGAAAGCGGCATAAAAAAACAGCCCATTTTTGACCGGTTTTTGGCCCTTTTTTAGCGCTCTGGCGACCACGAGGACCAGTCTTGGCACATGTACCATAGGTTCGCCATCACAATCTTAGGGAAAGAGGAGAAGCAGAGGCTGCATTAACAGCAGAATAGACTCAAGATCATGTGAAATGTTGGTAGCTATTTATAATCCTTTAAATAAGGCCAAACGTGGAATAGTGCACCCGGTTTTGGTTGCTACCATATGAAAAAGATGTTGAGATTCTACAAGTGCAGAGAAGGTCAACAAAGAGGATTAGGGGACAGGAGGCTAAAACATATGAGGAACGGTTGCAGGAACTGGGCATGTCTAATGAAAAGAAGGACTATGGGTGACATGATAGCAGTCTTCCAATATCTCAGGGGTTGCCACAAAGAAGAGGGAGTCAAACTATTCTCCAAAGGACCTGAGGGTAGAACAAGAAGCAATGGGTGGAAACTAATCATGGAGAGAAGCAACCTAGAACTAAGGAGAAATTTCCTGACAGTTGGAACAATTTATTGGTGAAATGACTTGCCTCCAGAAGTTGTGGGTGCTCCCATCACTGGAGGCTTTTAAGAAGAGACTAGACAACCACTTGGAGCCGAGGTGGCGCAGTGGTTAGAGTGCAGTACTGCAGCCACTTCAGCTGACTGTTAGCTGCAGTTCAGCGGTTCAAACCTCACCGGCTCAGGGTTGACTCAGCCTTCCATCCTTCCGAGGTGGGTGAAATGAGGACCCAGACTGTGGGGGCAATATGCTGACTCTGTAAACCGCTTAGAGAGGGCTGAAAGCCCTATGAAGCGGTATATAAGTCTAACTGCTATTGCTATTGGTATAGGATCCCCCGCTTGAAGAGGATCTCCTGCTTAGGGGGGGGTTTGACTAGAAGTCCTCCAAGGTCCCTTCCAACTCTGGTATTAAATGCATGCAGCCCACCAGCCCTACTCTCCATCCAGGTCTCTGTTTGGGGTGGGGTGGGGATTCAAAATTTGGGGGATTTCCAGAACTCTATTCAAACTGGATTGATACCAGAACAAGCCAGTGCCATCTCTGCCGCCTGCATTCCCTGCTTCCCCCACCACTCCTATTCACTTTTTTTTGGGTGCAAGCCGTGTGTCCTATTGACCTGCTCTTCTCCCCACCCTCCACCCCCTTCCCAACCCCATTCCAGCTTCTGTTCCCCATGGCTGCAGTTGCTTTCTTGCTGAGTGTTGGGGGTCTTCCCAGGTGCCTGGTAACATGTCTGGCTGTAGGTAACTTCTCTCTTCTTCTTTCTCTCTTCTCCCTTTTCTCCTTGCGTGTGTGTGCGTGTGTCTGTGTGTGTGTGTTTGTGTGTCTGTGTGTTTGCTAACAGGGCGGATTCAGGTCTCTCCAGGTAAATTCCCTTTTCTATAATCCTACTCTGGTTGGAGTGGGAGGAGCCCCCACCTCCAGTGTGAGTGGAAGTATATTCACACTCCTTTTGTGCTGTAATTGTAGTTTCTGGTGCTGTTAAAAAAACAAAAAACAGCTGTTATTTAAACCGTAGAGATCGTGAGATCTTAGAACAGAGGTCCCCAAAACTTGGCAATTTTAAGACTTGCGGACTTCAACTCCCAGAATTCTCCAGCTGGTTGGAGAATTCTGGGAGTTGAAGTTCACAAGCCTTAAAGTTGCCAAGGTTGGCTGAGGAATTCTGGGAGTTGAAGTCCACAAGTCTTAAAAGTTGCCAAGGTTGGCTGAGGAATTCTGGGAGTTGAAGTCCACAAGCCTTAAAGTTGCCAAGATTGGCTGAGGAATTCTGGGAGTTGAAGTCCACAAGTCTTAAAAGTTACCAAGTTTGGGGACCTCTGTCTTAGTGTGATGTGGTTTTTTTCTTTTAACCCAATCCCATGTTACATAAACGTCTGGAGAAGTGGGATGGGTCACTGAATTCCTGTGATTCATAACGGCCTTCCTTTGCTTTCCACATACATCTGACTTCTCTCAATGCATCCTTTCCCTCTATTTCGTTTGGTCTTTTCACTCTTCTTCTCCCCCCCCCCCCCACACTTCTCCTCCCACCCTAAGTGTTGCGTTACAACGGTTTTTCCCCAACTCTTCAAACCCTACTCACAGATTAACCCATGCTAACCAGGAATTCTCGAAACGTAATTTATTTTATCACATTTTGGGACTGGCCCGTCTCATCCTCACCCGAGGAACTCCGGGCGGTGTACAATTAAAATACTAAGGTGAAAAAAATAAAAGTGTAGAGCAGTTAAAATTTAAACAGAGAGAAGGATGATGAAAAGCAATGTTAAAAATTAATTCAAATGGGAAAGGATGGCTTTCAGGACACCAGGTTAAAGAAAACGACTTGTTATGTCCCAGGGCATTTAATGTCAATGTGTCCCTACATTTCTCAAGTGTTATACATTGATTGCATGACTAGCTGACTGAAATGTGGCAAACGTTTCTAAGGTTTTTAATATCCTACCCTGTTTCCCCGAAAATAAGACCTCCCTGGATAATAAGCCCAATTGGGCTTTTGAGCGCATATGCTAAAATAAGCCCTCCCCGAAAATATTGCAACACAGCAGCAGCCATGAGGTGACCACGCTTGCTACCTCCTGCACCTCAAAAATGATAAGGCCCAAGTGCTTATTTCAGGACTCAAAAGAAAATAAGACCCTGTCTTATTTTTGGGGAAACACAGTATCATTATCAACTTCCGTTAAATATAACTTGTAATTTTCTGGTCCTTTTTTTTGCTGATAGGGGGAAAGGGGCAAATAATTCTATCTTTATAGGATAGGAACATTGGCATGACAGATAGTCTTTGATTTATGACCGCCACTGAGCCCAACATTCCCGTTGCTAAGCAAGACAGCTGTTGAGTGAACTTTGCTCCATTTTACCACCTTTCCTGCCCTGGTTGTTAAAGCGAGTCACTGCCGTCGTTAAGTCAGTAGCACTGTTGTTCAGCAAATTGCTCGTCAGAAGGTCGCGCACACCACCACCCCGGGATGCTGCAAACCGTCATAAATACAAGTCAGTTGCTAAGCCTCTGAATTTTGATCAGGTGACCATGGGGATGCCGCAACGGCTGTAAGTGTGAGAGAGTCGTTTTTTTTTTCCAGTGCCGCTGTAACTTTGAACGATTGTAAGTTCAACCATGCAACGGTTAAGTAACCAAATAGGTATAAGTGGAGGAGTACCACCTATATGCATTTTCCCCATGCGCCCATGGTAATCTGGTTTATTTTACATCAGAAGTGTCCAACCTTGGCAACTTATAAGACTTGTGGACTTCAACTCCCACAGCCTTTCAGCCAGGATAATCCTGGGAGTTGACGTCTACAAGTTGCCAAGGTCGGACACCCCTTCTTTACACAACTCGGTCCATTTGGGGAAGGGCACCTATATAAATGCAGCCCAGTATAGAAAGTCCACAGAGATAAGCCACTAAGCTTAAACTAAGCTAATTTTTCCTCTCTCTCTCCCTTGTCTTTCCCTGCCTCTTATTCACGACTACCGTCTTTCTTCAAAAATAAGACCGGGTCTTATATTATTATTATTTGCTTCAAAAGATGCATTAAGGGCTTATTTTCTGGTTAGGTCTTATTTTGGGTGAAATATGGTACTAATTGCGTCCATCTGGCTGATTATATTAAATGGGGGCTTGTTTTTGGGGTAGAGCTTATATTACGAACATCCTGAAAAATCATGCCAGGGTTTATTTTCCGGTTGGGTCTTATTTTCGGGGAGAGTATGCCAACAGAGAGTTTGTTCTCGGAGGCCCTTTCTCTCGGAAGACTTGGGCAAAGCGTAACCCCGATGGCCTTTCCTCCAAGCCTTTGGTTGCATCCTTCTCGGCTTTCACCCATTCAGGAGCGAATTGGTACATCCTGAAAATTCAGACAATCTCCCAGCAGTGGCTGTCCTTGTACAGGTAGTCCTCGACTTAGAACCGCTCATTGAACGACGGTTTCGAAGTTATCCACAGTACTGGGGGAGGAAAGAAAGCGATGTGCGGTTGTTTTTTGCACTTAGCGACCGCTGCAGCGAGCATCCCCACGGTCAGCGTGATTTACATCCGGGGGCTTGACGACTAACCCGCACTGATGACGGTTGCCGCCTCCCCTTTTGCGACCTTCGGACGAGCAAAGTCAACGATCCGCTGAACCCCAGCGGTGCTTCGCTTGGCCGAGAAGAATCGTGAAAAAATGGGGCAAAACAACGAATGTCTCGCATAAAACGTTGGGCTCGATGGTGTTCGTAAATTGAGGGCTACCGGGGGCAGATTTCCTGCCACGCGCAGTCTCAGGAGGCCTACGGTGGGGCTAGCTAGAGTAGGGGAAGCAGCTGGGATACCTCAGGCCTGGCCTTACTAACTAAGCACGTCCCTCTCTCCTTTCTCTCTTGAAGCATTTCTACCAGAGCAGGGCCCAGCCACCGACCAGTGCTTCCCGGGTGCAGAGTAACACGTCGGCTCGGCCTGGCCCACCCACTCATGTTTATCCAGCTGCTTCCCAGGTCATGATGATCCCTTCACAGATCTCCTATCCTGCTTCGCAAGGTGCCTACTACATCCCTGGACAGGTGAGGGTTAGACCGGGCCTGCGGCCTTCTTCATTGTGGAGCGGCGGAGAGCTTGTGGGTGCTTTCCCAAGCGATCTGCGTCTCCTTGGAACTGGTGTGTAGCTCGCCTTCCCTCTGGGGTTGGTGTAAGAAGGAGGAGGGGTAAGTTTTCTGGTCTGCCCTCCTGCCGGTCAACAGATAGCGTCCCAGTCGTGGCTCCAGCTGCCTGTAACACTACAGTCTTTGTTGTCTTTTGTCTGGGGAGATAGCTTTTATTTGGTAAAACAAACACACACCGGGAGAAAAATTGTCAACATTGTCGATGTAAAGCAAACCTAGAAGTAAGGAGGAACTTTCTGACAGTGAGAACAATCAACCCACGGAACCAGAAGTTCCCTCCAGAAGTTGTGGGAGCTTCACCACTGGAGGCTTTCAAGAAGAGACTGGACTGCCATCTGTTCAGAAATGATGTGGGGGCCTCCTGCTTGAGCGAGGGGTTGGACTAGATGACCTACAAGGTCCCTTCCAACTCTGTTAACCTGTTATCTGTTAAGGTAGGAATGTGTTGCTGGCCTCAGTCAGAGACCACAGAAAAGCATTTGGGGCGAGGAAATAAAGAGCAGGGATTGGGGTGACCTGACGGGACTTGACTCCCTACTTAACGGAGCTGCTTGTGCAACCCAGCTTGTCAGCTGATTATTTTATGTTACGGGATTTCACAGCTCTCCCCCTGAGTTGGTAGCAAAGGACGACTCCTCTCACTTTCCTTTTCTTACCTGTCCCAAGTCATTTGGAAGAAAAATTACCTATTTTGGCACCATTTGAAAGGAAATGAGCTTGGCTTGATTTCCGTAGCTTGTCCAGGACCAAGGAATGACCTGTTAAGGAAGCCTTAAGTGAACTCTTGCAAACCTACCGTCTAATCTCAGTATTTCACACCTGAACATGTTTCTGATTGCTCTTGAAGGTCAAGAAATTACATGGGCTCTGTCTCTTCAAGATTCTGTCCCAGGCTATTCAACTGCAGCCAGTTCCTGTGTGTTCTGAACCTAGGCTTCCCCAAAAAGCACGAAGCAGAGTCCTGGTCCCGACCAAACCCCTTTTTATTAAACGAATGTGAATTCCTCTCATTCACATTCAGCAAAGGCCTGGCAAACAGTCTTCCAAAGGATTATTTATGGCCACAGACCTTATCTATCTTGGAAAGCTGCCAGGTAAATATTTCCCAAATGAGGTGCTGTGCAAGGAACGACCGGGCACAGAGTCTCTGACATTCACGGACAGATCTTCACACTCCTGAAACAAATCTAGCGACCGAACGAATGAATTGTTTCCTGCAAAAGCCCACACCCCTTTCGTGCCTCTTCTATTCCTTATGGGAGGGGCCATTCACCATCCACCTGTGGCTTTACTCCTAAGTTGACCCTGATTTCTGACTTATTCTTTTCTTCTGGCAGCTCTGCACAAGCGCACGCTGGGAACAGGCTCCAGCTGTTCCTCTGTCTCACTGCTGTCTAGTTTTGTAGGCACATGATCACTGCCAGACGCCCTTGGCCCCATCTCTGCCTCCGACGCAGAGCCCTCGTCCGAGCCTTCCCCAGCCTCCAGGACTGGTCCATGCTCCTTCCCAACTTCCTCACTGTCCGACTTTGCTGCCAGCTCTGTTGGCTGTTGGTGGGCCACAACATTGCGGTTCAGTCCCTTAATAAATACAAGTGACATCTAGACCAGCTTAAAACAAAGTGGCAATGTTTTTAATCACGCAGGCTCTGAGGATGGAAAGCATAATTTTAGAAAATGGAGGCCACCTATATATGCTGGCTGGGGAATTCTGGGAGTTGAAGTCCACAGATCTTAAAAGTTCCCAAGTTTCGACACCCCTGCTTTATATTGATGATACATACTTTAGTCCATGTGAAAATTATAATGAAATCTTGCTATGTTCCCATCAGCTCCACCCTGAGCTCTTCCATTGCAAGGCCATCTGGTTCCCTCTCCTGCTATTCTTTACTTCTTCCAAACTCTTAATCTAGGCCACGTTATCTCGTAGTTATGAGGGCCTCACCCTAAGCATCACAAGAGGTGTGTCTAGCAGGTCAAATTTTATGCTGGCGGAGACGCGCAGGAGAACCTCATAATTACCTTGTGAGATACGGTACAAGAGGTAGAGAGTCTCAGGTGCGGCTCTCCTTTCAGGGAGAAGGTATTGAAGAATCATGCTTAAATCACAGGGTTCATTACCTTTTGTCCAGTGGTGGGATTCAGCCGGTTCGCAACTGTTTGGGAGAACCAGTTGGTAACTTTCTAAGCAGTTCGGAGAACCGGTTGTTGGAAGAAATCTCCTTTTGTTTTTTTTCCCCACTTTACAGGGCTAATCCTGTAAGGAAGGCAGGAAAGAAACATTCTGGTGTTGTTTCTAGCTCATCTTTGTTGCCCTGCTTGCAGAAACTGCCTCTCCGGTTAACCCCTTGTTACATTGTAACAGCTAAGGGGAAGCCTCCATTGACCCGAGTGATGTTGAGTTGGCCACGCCCACCCAGTCACATGACCACTGAGCCACGCCTACCCAGCTGGTCATTAGGGCAGAGAACCAATTGTTAAATTATTTGATTGGTGATTTGGTGATTGGAAAGGCCCAACAGAGACTTCATTTCCTTAAGAGTCCTCCGGAAAAAATCAGGTGGAACAACGGCTGATGACCTCTTTCTATCGGTCCGCCGTAGAAAATGTCCTCATATATTGCGTTACAGTATGGTATGCTGATTTTAACAGCTGCGGACAGGAAGGCACTACAGAGAGTGATCAATTGGGCACAAGAAACCATTGGTTGCCCTCTGACACCACTGGATGACATGGCCAGATCTCGCTGCTTTAGCAGAGTAAGGAAGATACTCAGAGATGATTCACACCCTGGTCAGTCTCTCTTTGCACTTCTACCATCGGGCAGAAGACCTCAAAGTATAGCCAGCCGAACAAATAGGTTTAAAGATAGTTTCTGTCCTTGGACTGTGAGACTTTTAAATACAACCACAATCACTCCATGCACACGCTAGTTTTTTTTCTTTTTCTTTCTTTTTTCGTTTCTGCTATAATTTTGCACCAGTGAGGTTAAAACCAATTTCGTTGTATTTAAGTACAATGACGATAAAGATTATACTTACATTTATCCCACCATTGCTTTTGTCCCCTGTGTTCTCCCTGCCAAAGGAGCAGAGTGGAATGTCTCTGGAGATTCTCAGCCATCCCGGTCACGGTTGTTCCAGAGGTGCTTTTTTTTTTTAAGAGACCACTGGACTTACTGGTTTTTCTATGAAGACATTTCGCATCTCCTCCAGGGAGCTTCTTCACCTCTGACTGGATGGTGGGGAATGGAAGGATTTATACTTCTTGCAGACAGCTGGTCATTTGCAGGAGAACAAACCCATCAATAGGTCCAGCAGGCCATCTGCATTCAAAAGTCAAAAGGCCATCTTTTGAAGACAGCAAAGTCCACATTTTGGACAGACAGGACTGCTGGTTTGAAAGAGGGGTCAAAGGGTCCATCTATGTCAAAATTGAACAGCCCTCTCTCAATAGAGGGGAAAGGATAGGCATCATCTATCTCCAGTCTACAACACGGTCCTTTCAACAGTTCCAAGAAAACTCCACATCCATTTGCACCACTCAGGTGACCCTGAGGACACAGATAAACCTCCAAGTGGCCTCAACGACCCTCTAAAAAGGATGCAAATGACCAGCTGTCTGCAAGGAGTCTAAATCCTTCCATTCCCCACCATCCTGTCAGAGCTGCAGAAGCTTTCCTGGCCGGGGAATTCTGGGAGTTGAAGTCCCACAGACCTAATGTTGCTACGGTTGGAGACTTAAGTTCAGCGGTGCCTGCTTTGTTGTCTTCTAAATGCAGTCTTGAAGGTTCACCTGCTCCATTTCTCCTCCTCTTCTAGGGTCGCAACACATATGTTGTCCCGACGCAGCAGTATCCTGTCCAACCTGGCGCCCCCAGCTTTTACCCCGGAGCCAACCCTACAGAATTTGGCACTTTTGGTAAGTGCGCCAGACGCATGCCTGCAGATGCTACTTGGGTTTTCACCTCTAAGATGGCCAACCTCTCCAGTGGGGGGGTTTGAAGGTAAAAGGTAGTCCTCGACTTACAACCACAATTGACCCTACAATTTCTGTCGCTAAGTGAGTTTTGCCCAATCTTACAATCTTTCTTTCTACGCTTGGGAAGTGGATCACTGCCGTTGTTAAGCTACCCTGTTTCCCGAAAATAAGCCCTCCCCGGATAATAGACCCAATCGGGCTTTTGAGCGCATGCACTAAAGTGAGCCCTCATCCGAAAATATTGCAACACAGCAGCAGCCATGAGGTGACCACTCTCGCCGCCTCCTGCACCTCAAAAATAATAAGACTTCCCCGAAAACAAGGCCAAGTGCTTTTTTCAGAGGTCAAAAGAAAATAAGACACTGTTTTATTTGCGGGGAAACACGGCAGTAGCACGTTGGCTAAGTAAGTGTGGCTTCCCTATTGACTTTGCTTGTCAGAAGGTCGCAGAACGGGATCATGTGACCCCGGGTTGCTGCCACCGTCATAAAAATGAGTCAGCCACTAAGTGGCCAAATTTTGATCACCTGACCATGGGATTGCTGCTGCAATGGTTTTAAGTGTGAAAAAACCAATACAAGGTCACTTTTCTTCCATTGTAACATCACTAAACAAACGGTTGTAAGCCCAGGACCTGTATAGGTAACTCTCGACTTGCGACCACAACTGTGTCCAAAGTTTATGTTGCTCAGTGAGATATTTTGTTAAGTGCGTTTTGTCACGACTTTTCTTGCCACAGTAGTTAAGTATTGTATTTTTCGGAGTGTAAGACGCACCGAGGTTTTGAAGAGGCAAATTAAAAAAAAAAAAAGTTTTTGCACTCTGCAAACCTCCCAAAAATGGTCCATTTCTCCCCCCCCAATGGGCATGAATAGCCTTTAGGGGGATTGCAGAGTGCTTCTGTGGGGGTGTGCCTCCCAAATGAGCAAAAAATTTTCCGAGGCTTATAGAGTACTCCTGGGGGCTGGGGGGGGGGGCAAAATTGAACAAAAAACACCCTCTTTTTCACTCATTTCTGCCCTCCCCAGCCCCCAGGAGCTCTCTGAAAGCCTCCTAAAAGCTATGCATGGCCATTTTGGTGAAGGGGGCGGGGTTTTGGGAGGCATAAAATGCTGTATTCAGTGTATAAGACGCACCCAGATTTTCAGCCTCTTTTTTGAGGGAAAAAGGTGCGTCTTATACTCCAAAAAATATGGTAAATCACTGTAGTTGTTAAGTAGCCTGGTTGTTAAGTGAATCTGGCTTCCCCATTGACTTGGCTTGTCGCAAAAAGGAGATCACATCATCCCGGGAACCGTCTGCAACCGTCATAAATATGAACCAGGTGCTAAGCATCTGAATTTTGATCACATGACCATGGGGACGCTGCAGCAGTAGTAACTCTGAAAAGCAGTCATAAGACCCTTTTTTTCGTGCCGTTGTATCTTCACAGTCACTAAACAAGCGTTTTTAAGTCGAGAACTACCTGCATATGGATATTTATGTGGCTCGGAGACAGAATTGAGAAACGTTAATGAAACATTGAGTGAGGAGTTCTTGGCCCACTAATGAAATTAGCTGCTTCACAATGGCTTCTGTTCAGTCCTTCTGTAATTCTCACTTTTCCAGCTCCATCTGCTGTATCTTTTAGCCTTTGCAATATTATCCTTGAATATAGGGGCTTTGCTCTGATAAGGTAGGAATATTGTTTTATTTTGTTCTCGGGCAAAACGATGAAGGATAATACTTGGGAAGATACACAGAGATCATGGCCAGAAAAACCTGGCGTGGTCAGAGGAGGAGAAAAGATTGGTTTGAAGAGAAAATAAAAATTGAGATTCAGTTAGGGGGAACCTGTGGATAAGGAATTGTAGATAATGAATTCCTTTTTATCAAACCTGATACAAACCTGAATTTTTTAAAAAAACCTCATCAAAAATGGCCTTTTTCATCGGATTTGATGTCAGGATACCATATGGTGCGTTATAGTGGTGGTTCATTTTTGCCTTTTTCTGGAGTGGTTGTCCACCCCCCCACCCCCCCACCCTCAGTTTTGCATTTCAGCCAAACATCCCGTATCGTTGTCCTCGGCCTATGGCCACCATTGAGCCTAAAATTTCTGTTGCCGAGCAAGATGGTCGTTAAGTGAGTTTTGCCCCATTTTCTTTCTTACCACAATCCGTTCCAGTGAATCCCTGCGGTTGGTAAGTTAGTAACACAGTTGTTAAGTGAGTCTGCCTTCCCCGCTGACTTTGCGTGTCAGAAGGTCACAAAAGGTGATCACACAACCCCCGGGACATTAACAGCTATCCAGAGGTGTGAGTCAGTCACCAAGCCGCTGAATTTTGATCACGTGACCACGAGGAAGCTGCAACGGTTGTGAGAAAAACAGTCGTAAGCTCCTTTTTGCAGTTGTAACTTTCTTTTTGCTGTAGTAACTTCCGATCTCAGTATTCATCATTAATTGGTTCCTGGAGGCAGAATGAGTACCAATTTCCCCCCCTCAAGGAATAATGTAGTGAGTTACAAGGCAATTGACAATGATAGATTCCAGCTTGTGTGTCGAGAACCAAACAAATGATGAGTAATGGTAAAGGTTTCCCTTGCGCAGATGTGCTTGTCGTTCCCGACTCTAGGGGGCGGTGCTCAGTTCTGTTTCAAAGCCAAAGAGCCAGCGCTGTCCAAAGACGTCTCCATGGTCATGTGGCCGGCAGGACTAAATGTCGAAGGCGCACAGAACGCTGTTTCCTTCCCACCAAAGGTGGTCCCTATTTTTCTACTTGCATTTTTACATGCTTTTGAATTGCTAGGTTGGCAGAAGCTGGGATAAGTAATGGGAGCTCACTCCGTTACGCGGCGCTAGGGATTCGAACTGCCAAACTGTTGGCCTTTCTAATCAACAAGCTCAACGTCTTAGCCACTGAGCCATCGCATCCCTCTAAGTGATGAGTAGTGGGACGCAATTTTTGCATCAAAATATGTTGATTTACTGTTGTAAAGTGACAATAAAGATACTGTATGTTCTATCTTTCTTTTATACCAAATTTGATAAGTTTCAAAGCAGTTGAGGACCAAGGTACCCCCATATACCGATAATTTGCAAAGAAATAAGATTTTATTTCATTTCCTGAAGGCGATGGAAAATGTAGGGGCTGAGAAAAGCATTCTGGGAGAAAGATGGAACTATATAACTCTTCTTGGCTGAAAAAGTGCTGAGTTTGAATCCTGATTTTGAGAATATTGGAAATGCCAAAAAACAAACAAACCCCAAGTTCTTATTTCCTTCATTTTCAATCCAACACCATAAAAATAGAATAGTGGTACATGCTGATCACTCACAGATAATCCTTGACTTAACAGTTGTTTGTTGAGTGACTGTTCAAAAGTTACGATGGCCCTAACTTTTGACCATTTTTATATTTATGACACTTGTAGCATCCCCATGTCACGTGATTCAAAATTTGGACACTTGACCAATTGGCATGTATTTATGACGGTTGCCATGTCCCCAGGTTGGGGGGTGGAGGAGTCTCGTGATGTCCTTTTGCGACCTTTTCACCAGGAAACAAAAGTTGCACTAAGCAGGAAGTAAAAAGAGAGGTTAGGAGGGAAAGGGAAAATCTTTGCAACTAGGGAACATAAAGGGAGAAAGTTGAGGGTTTGCTGAGCTGGCAAATGTGTGAACCTGGGCTCTTATCTACCAAACTGTAGGTGAGTCCTTGGGCTGAATGCCAATCATGGAAATGTGGCATGTCAGGTTACCTTCATCATGGAAAATTGGCTTGCAGCTCAGCCTTGCTCCTGACACATAAGTACAGGTTGTGACCACGGTTGAGCCCAATATTTCTGTGGCCAAGTGAAAACATTTGTTAATTTTGCACCGTTTTACGGCCATTTTTGCTGCAGTTGTTAAGTGAACATGGGTTTGTAACACGGTTGTTAAGTGACTCCGGCTTCTCCAGGAGGTTAAAAAAAGATGTTGAGACTCTAGAAAGAGTGCAAAGAAGGGCACCAAAGATGATGAGAGGCTAAACCATAGGAAGAACAAGGGCAGATATGAGGTATGTCTAGTCTAAAAGTCAAGGAACAGCAGTGGCTCAGTGGCTAAGACGCTGAGCTTGTCGATCAGAAAGGTCTGCAGTTGGGCGGTTCGAATCCCTAGCACTGCGTAACGGAATGAACTCCCAGTTTCTGCCGATCTAGCAGTTCGAAAGCATGTAAAAATGCAAGTGGAAAAATAGGGACCACCTTTGGTGGGAAGGTAACAGGCGTTCTGTGCGCCTTCGGCGTTGAGTCATGCTGGCCACATGACCACGGAGATGTCTTCGGACAGAGCTGGCTCTTCGGCTTTGAAACTGAGATGCGCACCGCCCTCTAGAGTCAGGAACAACTAGCACAGATGTGCGAGGGGAATCTTTACCGTTACCTTAATATAAAAGTATGTAGAGATTCTTAGTCATTCGGGTCATGTTTGTCCCAAAAGTGCCTTTCCAGGAGGAGCTGGACTTTCTTGTTTTTTTCTTTTGAAGACATTTCGCTTCTCATCCAAGAGGCTTCCTCCGCTCTGCCCATTCCCCACTTATCCTGTCAGAGATGATGAAGCTTTTTGGATGAGAAGCAAAATGTCTTCAAAGAAAAAACAAGGAAGTCCAGTTGCCTCCTGAAAAGGCACCTTTGGGACGTATGTCTAGTTGAATGAAAAGAAGGACTAGGGGAGACATGATAGCAGTCTTCCAATATCTCAGGGGCTGCCACAAAGAAGAGGGAGTCAAACTATTCTCCAAGGCACCTGAAGGCAGGAAGAAGAAGCAATGGGTGGAAACTAATCAAGGAGAGAAACAACCTAGAAATTTCCTTAACATTAGAACAATCAATCAGTGGAATGACTTGCCTCCAGAAGTTCTGGGTGCTCCAACACTGGAGGTTTTAAAGAAGAGATTGGACAACCTGAAAGTCTGAAATAGTATGGCATCTCCTGCCTGAGTAGGGGATTGGACTAGAAGACCTACAAGGTCCCCTCCAGCTCTTGTTATTCTATATTCTATATTCCATTGACTTTGCTTCTTGTTCCCATAACCGCCGGAACAGTGCAACTGATTTAAATGCATGCCAGTCGCCAAGCCCCCAGAATTTTTTATTTTATGTTATTTTATTTTTTATTACACAGACAACAATGGGAAAGGGAGAAGATGGAAAAAAAAGGGGGGGAGGGGAAACCCATCTTCACATACAATATGTCGTTTGATCACAGGTGCATCCCTACTAAGTTTATACATCCCGTATCTCTCTGTTGTACATTTAATAAGCACCACAATAAGCTAGGGTTAAAAAAAAAAAAAACAAGGAAAAAAAGGTGGGGGGAGGGGGGGAGGCCAAAAAGGAAAAAAAAAAAAAGTCCAAAAAGGGAAAGAAAAAAAAAAAACCATCATCACATGCAGCATGTCGTTTGGTTACGGTTGTTTTAACATCTACATCTTCAAATAATATTTACCATCTCAGATATTTCCTCTAATGTAACTAAAGGCCTCATTTTCCTTCTACAATATATATTCAGTTAACATTAACATTGTTTTCCCCCAGAGAGTATACTTCTATTCATTGTTAACCTTGCATTTTATACCTTCAAACAGAGATCTAATTCCTTCATTGTTCAACAAGGCATCGCTGCCTATATATACCAGTTTTCATTTGTTCCCCTATTAGAATTGCCTTATCAGCAGCGAAATATCATTATAGTAAGTTCTTAACCTTATACATTATATCACCAGACCTTATATTAGTACTTCCTTATATCATTGTTGAATTATTTCACAGCATAATTATATCATCATTTACTTTTTCCAATTAAGGCATAAGTGTATCATTTTTCATTTCCAAAATTTTGTTTTTTTTCCCTTAGCCATTGATAAAACAAGTCCCATATCTTATAAAATACCAAGCCCCCAGATTTTGATCGCACGACTATGGAGACGCTGCAGCAATCACAAGTATGGAAACCAGTCATAAGTCACTTTTTTCAGTGGCATTGTAATTTCGAATGCTCACTACATGAATGTTTATATAATTCGAGGACTACCTGAATACCTGCATTCTTATGGAATGGTGGAATTCTGAGAAGTGTTGAGCTACAATCAGCTAATTTAGTTCGTCCAGTTGTTCCATCAGTTCCGCTCTTTTTCGTTCGGTGCCATCTGTTGTGCCCCACTGGCAGCCAGGGGAGCTGTCAGCAGAGTCAGACAGTGAGGAGGTTGGGGAGGAACATGGGCCAGTCCTGAGGCTTGAGTAAAGCTCGGACGAGGGCTCTGAGAGGGAGCTAGACAGCAGCGAGGCAGAAGAACAGCTGGAGCCTGTTCCCAGTGTGCGCGTGAGCAGAGAAGACAAGAACAACTAAGAAAGCAGGGTTGATTTAAGAGTAAAGCCACACCTTGGAAGTGATTGGCCCCTCCCATAGGAAACAAAAGAGGAACGAACGGGAAGTGGGCATTTGCAGGAAACAATTCATTCCTTCGGTCGGTTCAGGAGTGGAAAGTTCTGTGTGTGACTTTAAGAGACTCTGTTCCAAGTTTTCCCCTGCCCTGTGTTGAGAAACTAGTTATCTGGCAGCGCTCCAAATGAGATAAGGTGCGTGTGGATAAACATTCCTCGGAAAGACTGTTGACTAAGCCTTGCTGAGTGTGCATGAAAGGAATTCACAGTCGTGTAAATAAAAGAGGTTTTGCAGGGACCAAGACTTTGCTTCTTGCTTTCTAAGGAAGCCTGGGTCAGAAAACCATCCCTGTTGTAAAATGTCAAGATTCCTTTAATTGATTCGGCAACTTTTTTTTTTCCTCCTCCTGCTTAACCTTCCATCCTGTCACAGCTTGTTTCCAGAGCCTTTCTGGACCAGCGTTTTCTCAAATATTAACAGAGGGAGATTTCTGGAAAGGTCCCAAGGCTGGCCTCTTCGTTGGCACCTTTGAAAAGTGGCTCTCTCGAGGACGTTTTTTAAAACCAGACCTAATTTGGAATATCGGTAGAATGGTTTGACTTGGTAGGCGGTTAGATCGGTCGCGGGGAGGTTTTGCAAGAGATTCCCAGGGAAGGAAATGCAAATCCCATACCACTTCCGTCAATAGCAATAGCAACAGCAGTAGACTTATATACCGCTTCATGGGGCTTTCAGCCCTCTCTAAGCGGTTTACAGAGAGTCAGCATATTGCCCCCAACAATCTGGGTCCTCATTTTACCCACCTCGGAAGGATGGAAGGCTGAGTCAACCCTGAGCCGGTGAGATTTGAACCGCTGAACTGCTGATCTAGCAGTAGCCTGCAGTGCTGCATTTAACCACTGCGCCACCTTGGCTCTTAGTTGTGTGTCAGTGTAGCCCATGACACACAACAGTTCCATTTAGTGACCATTCAAAGTTAACAACGGCACTGAAAACGGTGACTTACGGCCATTTTTCACAGTTACGACCTTTGTAGCACCCCCATGATCATGGAGCCAAGCATTCTTGGCAACTGGCTCATATTTATGACCACCGCTGTGTCCTAATGTCCTGTGATTAGCTTTTGAGGCCTCGCAAGCAAACTCAATGGGGGAAGCCAGATTCACTTAACCATCGGTTACTAACTTACCAACTGCAATGGTTCCCTTAACAGCGGTGGCAAAAAAAGATCGTAAAACGGGGCAAAACTCACTTAACAAATATCTCGTTTAACAATGGGAATTTTGGGCTCAATTGTCATACGTCGAGGACTAGCTGTACGTCCTTTCTCTGCTCTTAGCTTGTATATTTGTGGCCCTTTTTTCAGTCTCCCTCCCCAAATGTGTTTGCAGGGAGAATCTTCCCTGGATCACATTTATTCAGAAAAGCCTGAAAACTCTGTCGTCCTGTTCCAGGGGCCTCTTCTGCCCCTTCCTTTCTGGTGGGACTAGTTTAATGTTTAACCGACCGACCAGGAGCTGTTGGGCAGACTTTAGCCCCGGCTTACTTGTCCGAGTTACAGTAGCCGAGAACCCAAAGGTGGGATTATGGACAACTCCTGATCCAGTTGCACCTTTAATCTCTTTTTAGGAGCCGTTTGAGGGTCAGTGAGCACCCCCACATTCATGGAACAGGAAGTGGCATATTGAGAATGGTTGCACTTTGAACTCTGACTGTTCCTCACCTGCCCCTGATAATTCCTCCCACACTCCTTGGTCCCTGACTTGTTTGCCGTTCGGATTCTTCTCCCCACATGATGCTCACATGCTCCCTGACAGCTCTTCCTATATTTAGCCTGGAGCTGGCCCAGCAAGCTCCTGCAGGCTCAGAAATGTGAGCCGAGGAGGCCCTTGTCCCACCCACATTTCTGCAGATCCCTGTTTATTTACTAATCCAACAGTGGGGCTGGGGGGGGGGGGGACCCATCAGTTTTCACCCCTTGCCGAAAGGTAGGTATGTTTGGCCCTTTGCTGTATTGCCAGCAAGAGGGCCGTATTGCTTGACTCTGGCCTTGGACTTAACAAGCAGTGGGATCTTTCATAACGAGACTGGCAGGGTTGGAGAGGGTTTTCTTTTCTTTTTTGAACCCTGAGATGGTCCCTAGGTCTCTTTTTTAGATGGTCAGAGCAAGAAGGTTGGGATGGCAATCCCGGTTAGGACCGAGTTGGCAGGAGAAGGTGAATTTGGTGGACTTTTCTCATCTCCATCCAACTCTTTAAAGCAGTGGTCTCCAACATTTCCAGCTTGGTGACCTGGCACATGGGTGGATGGGTCGTAAGTCACAAGCTCATGCAACTCCATTTGTGCGTGTGTGTGTGCGTGTGTGTGTGTGTGCACCCTCCGCTCGTGGGAATGGAGCTTTGCCAGCAAGCGGAAAGTGCTTGCGTTCGTGCACAAAGCTCCCCTTGTACGAGCGAACGGCACTTGTGCCAAGGTGGCGCAGTGGTTAAATGCAGCACTGCAGGCTACTGCTAGATCAGCAGTTCAGCGGTTCAAATCTCACCGGCTCAGGGTTGACTCAGCCTTCCATCCTTCCGAGGTGGGTAAAATGAGGACCCAGATTGTTGGGGGCAATATGCTGACTCTCTGTAAACTGCTTAGAGAGGGCTGAAAGCCCTATGAAGCGGTATATAAGTCTACTGCTATTGCTATTGCTTGCATGCGAAGTGGGCTTCACACACGTGTGCAAGTGTCCTCCACTTGCATCAGTGGTGGGAGTCAAATAATTTAACAACCAGGCTCTCTGTCCTAATGACCAGCTGGGTAGGCGTGGCTTGGTGGTCATGTGACCGGGTGGGCGTGGCCAACTCAACGTCACTCAGGTCGCTGGCCGCTTTGCATTAGCTGTTACAATGTAACAAGGGTGAACCAGAGAGGCAGTTTCAGTAAGCAGGGCAATCAAGATGAGGCTAGAAACAACACCAGAATGTTTCCTTCCTGCCTTCCTTACAGGATTAGCCCTGTAAAGTGGGAAAAAACAAAAGATTTCTTCCAACAACTGGTTCTCCCAACTGCTTAGAAAGTTAACAACCGGTTCTCTCAAATAGGTGCGAACCGGCTGAATCCCACCAATAACTTGCATGCATGGAGCTTCACATGCGCACTCCTTGCCCACCTCTCCCAAGGCCCAGTTTTGAAAAGAACGCAACCTGTTAGTGGGCCACATCCCAGGGATTGGGGACCCCTCCCTTAAAAGACAGGCATAGGTTGGCAAAGCTCATCCCCCACAATGGCAGCCAAGGTGGCCCCGACGGCTGGCTGAGCTGCAGCAGCATCCGAGATGGCTGTCACCAGTATGTGCTACCGCACTCCCTCCCCACCCATAACGTTTATTAGGCCAGATGACTCAGCAGAGCCTGGGTTGCTGCCTCCATGTGCTCGAAACAGGCTCAACCAGTCAGTGCAGCAGCTTGGAGGAATCCCCCCCCCCCCCATAGTCTCTCTTTTTTCCAGGGATTGAGTTGCGGCTGAGGAATTGCGGTAATGCTCAGAGCACCTCAGAGCACCAGTTGGCAAACTTCTGAACAACAAGGGAGATGCCCAGAAAGCTTATCCAGGGTTTTCATGCAGTGCCGCCGTCTTCTTCTTCTTCTTCTTCTTCTTCTTCTTCTTCTTCTTCTTCTTCTTCTTCTTCTTCTTCTTCTTCTTCTTCTTCTTCTTCTTCTCCTCCTCCTCCTCCTCCTCCTCCTCCTCCTCCTCCTCCTCCTCCTCCTCTTCTTTTTCTCCTCCTCTTTCCCCTCCTCCTCTTCTCATTCCCCTCCTCCTCTTCTTCTCATTCCCTTCCTCCTCCTCCTCTTTTTCTCCTTCTCCTTTTCTTTTTCTTTTTCTCCTCCTCCTCTTCTCCTCCTCCTCTTTTCCTCCTCCTCCTCCTCCTCTTCTCCTCCTCCTCCTCCTCCTCCTCCTCCTCTCACCTCCCTTCCTTCTTCTACAAAAACCCAACCTTCTAATATTTCTGCTTTCTAAGGTGAAATCAAAGAGTGGCTTAACTTCAAATTCCTGAAGATCCAGATATAAACGATCCAAGTTCTCTATTGCCATAGTCACAAGGCAACATGGAATGATTTTCCCCGTCCTGCCATTGGTCTTGTCTTTCCAAATTTTATTTTTTTTGGGAAAGGTGGGAAAATTTATATGAACTTCAGCGGGCAGCCCTCCCTATAGAGAAATGCACGGAAAGATGGCAGGTTGGCATAGGCAGCCAGGTGCATCTTAACTGTTTTTTGGGACTTCACCAGCTCTAGTCCGTGGGGCCGGTGATAAGGAATTGTGAGTGTTGTAGGCTGAACACTGGAAGTGGCATCTCAAGATGCCTGCCTTGTTAAAGGCAAATCTGATAAATGTGCTGCTGAGAATTTAGGCATGTATGATAAGGCCATAAGATCACCTAATGCCTCCATTGAGAAGCTTCATCTCACCTGCCTCATTTCATGACCTTCTTGGGATCAAGCTGTGTCAAAGCATGAATGCAGTTTTGTGGTAGCATTCATTCATTCATTCATTCATTCATTCATTCATTCATTCATTCATAGAAGAAGGGGTCAACTTATTCTCCAAAGCACCTGAAGGCAGGAAAAGAAGCAAGGGATGGAAACTAATCAAGGAGAGAAGGAACCTGGAATTAAGGAGAAACTTCCTAACAGTGAGGACAATTAACCAGTGGAAGTACCGTATTTTTCGGAGTATAAGACATGCCTTTTTCCCTTAAAAGGGGGGGGGGAATCTGGGTGTGTCTTATACACTGAATATAGCATTTTTGGCCTTGCGAAACCCCACCCCCTTTGCAAAAATGGCCGTGCATGGCCTTTAAGAGGCTTCCAGAGTGCTCCTGAGGGCTGGGGAGAGCAAAAAATGGGCCTTTTTTTTTTTGCTTATTTTTGCCACCACCCTCAGCCCCCAGGAGCACTCTATAAGCCTCCTAAAGGCTTTGCACGCACCTTTTTGGCCAAAAAAAATGGGCCCATTTTCATGAAAAATGGACCTTTTTAGTCCTCCCCCCAGCCCCCAGGAGCACTCTACAAGCCTCCTAAAGGCTATGCATGCCTTTTTTTGACATAAACAAGTTTTTGGGAGGTCTGCAGAGTGCAAAAACTTTTTTTTTTTTAATTTGCCTCTTCAAAATCTTGGGGCATCTTTTCCTCCAGTGCGTCTTAAAAATACGGTACTTGCCTCCAGAAGTTGTGAATGCTCCAACACTGGAAGCTTTTAAGAAGAGATTGGACAATCATTTGTCTGAAATGGGGTAGGGTCTGCTGGTTGGTAAGAGGGTTGGATTAGAAGACCTCCCAGGTCTCTTCCAGCTCTGATTCTGAACTAACCCTGGCTTCTGAATTGGTTTTCCTTTATCTGTCATTTTGGAAAAGCCACGGGATCCACTCTGCTTTATTTGGGTGGGTGCAGAGCTGAGCAGATGACCCAGGGCCTTCTCTGAAACAACCTTCCAATTGATAGCCGTTGTACCCAGGCAGCCCACATGTTACAAAAATCCATTTAGTGACCCTTCAGAGTTACAACAGCGTAGCCAAAAGTGACTTACAGCCGTATCTCACACTTAACCACCATGGCAGCATCCCCATAGCCACGTGATTAAAATTCAGATGCTTGGCAATCGTCTCGTATTTATGAGAGTTGCAGCGTCCTGGGGTCACGCCGTCCCCTTTTTCTGACCACCTGACAAGCAAAGTAAATGGGGAAGCCTGCCTCATTTAACAACCGTGTTACTTACTAAACATCTAGGGCGATTCACTTAACGGTGGCAAGAAAAATGGGGCAAATTCACCCCAAAAGTGTCTCGCTTAGCAACAGAAATGTTTAGGCTCAATTGTGCTTGTGAGTTTGAGGACCACCTGTTCTTTATTCTTCCTCCCCATCTCCAACACACCTGTTTGCGAATATAAGCGTCATCCAATTGTGCTGTGAATAATACCTTGATCTGTGTAGGGACAGGGTGTGGCAGCTTCAAATTAGGGGTGGCGATGTGGGGTGGCTTGGGGAGGGCAGAAGCAAGCTGAGACATTCATTGTTTGTGCTTGTTGTGTCAGTTTTTTGACATTCTTGGCTGATGCCAGAGATGTACATGTTCTCCCACCTCTTGTGAGGAACTTCCATAATTTATAAGCACGATTTATAATTTATAAATTGTTTGAGGAAGAGTTATCTAGTGTGTATGTGTATAGGGCAACAGTTGTCGACTTATCCAGGGATGATCGCAGGGATAATTTTGCATCATGCTTGCAGAGGTATATTTGACCCATTTGTTTCAAAATAGCCGAAAGATGATGCCCTTAGTTCTCACTGCAAAATCATGCATGATTTTGGCATGCTTGCCTAAGATCATGTGAAGTTTAGCAACGGGGAGAGAAACTTTTCGTCACCGAAAGAAAAGCAATTTTTGAGAGACTCGGGAAGTGAACTGCTTTCTCTTTGTCTGGGAAGCCGAACAAACAGTGGTTTGTCTTACAGTTACAAAATTGATTTAGTGACGGTTAAACAGGACTGCAAAAAAGCTACTTACTGTTGCAGCCTCCCAACAATCACCTGATCAAAATCCAGATGTTAAATTATTTGGATCCCACCCCACCACTGGGGTGTGTGTGTGTGTGTCCACCCTCATCCCACAGCCACCGTTGGTAGCAACTCAAGCCCTCAAAAGTAACTACACATCCCTCCCTACAACTCCGTTGCATAATATACTTCCATCGTTGCTCCAGAGAAACACCCGGGGTGGCAGCCAGAAACTGTCCCCATAGTCCCAAACCCATCCCGTGCCAAGTGCCCACTGTTTAATATTGCTTCTGCCGGAAAGAACATCCTTCTGTCAACGTTGCCTTTCTACCAGTGGGCTGGCACAGCGCAGTCAAGCAGCCGATGCACAACGCGACTGTCTGGGCGTGACTGAAAACCGTGGTGATTTTGTAGCAACCTGGGCACTTGAGGTCCATGAAGTAGGAGTTGGGGCTCTGCACCAGGTGCTCCTTCTTGTGCTTCCGCTTCTCCTCGGGAGAGGGGTGCATTAGGGTCCTTCGTGAGCGGCATCTTGGTGTGGAGGCAGCTGCGGATGAGAAGGAGGCCAGCCAGAAGGAGGGAGCCACTGACTTACATTTATGACGGACGCAATGTCCCTTAGTCCTGTGATCCCCTGACAAGCAAAGACAATCTGGGAAACCAGATTCCCTGAATAACCAGGTTACTAACCTAACCATTGCAGCCGTTTGCTTACGTGTCAAGAAAAGTCCTAAAATGGGGTCGAAACACACTTAACATATTTCTCACTTAGCAGTATAAACGTTGGGATCAATTGTGGTTGTACGCTGAGGACTATCCGGATGATAGGACTGCAATAACTCAGATTTCTCCTTTTCTCTTTCAGCCGGTGCATATTATCCTGCGCAGAACGTGCAACAATTCCCAACTTCCCAAGTCATGATGAATCCTCAACCACCGGTCCCGCCAAAGCGAGAGCGCAAGACAGTAAGAGAGGAGGGGGGGGGAGCGGCAGCTGGGTGGGACAATAAAGTATCGATTACATGTTTCCTTGAAAATAAGACCTAACCTGATAATTAGCCCTACCGTGGGTTTTTTTTGCATGTGCATCTAATATAAGCCCTATCCCTCCAAATAAGACCCACTTAAGTAACTGCGCAGCTGGCCAGCTGCCATTTCATCTGGTTGTATGTAGTGCTGTGGCCGCCAGAAGTAGGTTGCTACCGGTTCGGCTGAGTAGCTAGTAATTCAGCCTGCCACGCCCCCAAACAGGTTCTCTTGGTGGTGCCATAGGCGCCGCGATCTTATTTTTTGCTTCTGCACATGCGCAGAAGCTAGGCGCCACCATCGTGTTTTTTTTAGTATGGACATGCATGTGTAGTGCATCCCTGAGTGAATCGGCAGTAGCAGCAGCCGGAGCCCACCCGTGGTGCCCACGAGGCAGGGGGTGGAGCTACCCCACGTGCCCTGCACTGGCTTATCTCAGGGAAGCGAGGTGAGGCAGTTAGCGGGATGTGGGTGGCCTGGCTGTGGGGGTCCTGAGGTAAACTGTTGCGAGGCTTGTGAGACAGGAGAAGAATAGAATAGAATTTTATTATTTGTATGCCACCCTTCTCCAGGAGGACTCAGGGCGGCGAACAATTCAAAAGGGGAACATAAAAACGAAATACAAATAATAAAAATAGGCAACAGTCGCACAACCATACATGTCGAGAGGGGAACTCATCACCCCCAGGCCTGCCGGCAAAGCCAGGTTTTGTCGGCTTTTCGGAAGGCCTGGAGAGAGGTGAGGGTCTGAATCCCTGCGGGGAGTTCATTCCAGAGGGCCGGAGCTGCCACAGAGAAGGCCCTCCCCTGGGTAATAGCCAGATGGCATTGGTTGGTAGATGGCACCCGGAGGAGGCCAACCCTGTGAGATCTAATGGGTCTGTGGGAGGTAATTGGCAGCAGGCGGTCTCTCTTAAAGTCCACGGGGGGGAATAAGACCTCCCTCAAAAATAAGACCTGGTGTTTATTTTTGAGCCCAACAGAAAATAAGACTGGGTCTTATTTTCAGGGAAACACAGTATTCAGATCTTGTTGAGTTGGTTTGTTTGTTCACCTCTCTCACATTCCCAGCCTTTTCCTTTTCCTTACATCACTTCGTGTTACTTATTGTTTCATCTATACTATTTATACCTTGCTTTTGAAACAAACACTTTATCACAGTTTTAAAAATACTGTTTCTAATTGACAACCTCAATACTAAAAGAGATAAAATGAACTGAGAAGGACTCAGGCCTTCTGTTTGCCAAGATGCTAGAAATCAACGTCAGGCTGTTGTTGAAAATTCAGTTGCACCTATAAATGAGAATATTTGTAGCTCAGGGTTGAAACGAGGGGTCCTTGCTGTTCTCTGAGCTTGTTCACATGCAAAATTCAGTTTGCTTTGATATTCATATCGAATATATCTATATTTGGGTTCTAGTGGTTGTGATTCAGAGCTTATTAGTACAGATAGTCTCAGCTTACAACAGTTCTTTTAGTAACTCTTCAGAGTTACGACGACACTGAAAAAAATGAGTTATAACCCTTTTTCATACTTGAAAAATACGCTGCACCATCGTGTGATCCAAATTCAGACGCTTGGCAATTGACTCATATTTATGACGGTCGCAGTATCCTGGGGTCACTTGAACTGCTTTCTGACAAGCAAAGTCAATGTGGAAGCCAGATTCACTTAACGACTGTGGCAAGCAAGGTCGTAAAATATTGGCATAGGCACCGCTGGCCAGTCCCTTGCTGTTTCCAGAGTAGCCCTCATGGGCCACATCTAAGCACCCCGCGGGCCGACCCTGGCCCCCGAGCCTTGAGTTTGACACCCCTAACTACAACTGAGGTGGCGCAGTGGTTAGGGTGCAGTACTGCAGGCCACTTCAGCTGACTGTTATCTACAGTTCAGCGGTTCAAATCTCACCGGCTCAAGGATGATTCAGCCTTCCATCCTTTCGAGGTGGGTGAAATGAGGACCCAGACTGTGGGGGTGATATGCTGACTCTGTAAACCACTTAGAGAGGGCTGAAAGCCCTATGAAGCGGTATATAAGTCTAACTGCTATTGCTATTACTATTGCTATTGCTAACTTCTGGAGGCAAGCTCTTCCACTGATGAATTGTTCTCACTATTAGGAAGGTTCTCCGTAACCGATGTTCGGCTAGCTAGGGGATGGTTGATGGGTAGTGTGAATGTGTTCATGAAGAATGAAGTTAACAGCTTGGGACAGGGAGGCATGAAGCCCACATACCATATTTTTTGGAGTACAAGACGCAGCGGAGTATAAAACGCACCAAGGTTTTGAAGAGGCAAATTTTAAAATGAAAAGTTTTTGCACTCTGCAAGCCTCCCAAAACCAGCCCTTTTTTTTGCAAAAACGGGCCTCTCCCCCCCCACCAAGAAGGCATGAATAGCCTTTAGGGGGCTTGCAGAGTGCTTTTTTGGGGGGGGGAATGAGCAAAAAATGGCCCATTTTTCGCAAAAATGGGCCCATTTTCTGTCAAAAAACTCGTCCAACATCAGTGTGTGGCCTCACAAATGCGCATCTGGAAGAATGGTGAAAAATCCCCATAAACGCACTCCTGAACCTTGTGGACAGCCTTCCCAGAAGAGTTGAAGCTTTTATAGCTGCAAAGGGTGGACCGACGTCATATTGAACCCTATGGATTAGGAACGAGATGTCACTTACAGTAAGTTCATATGCAAGTAAAGGCAGATGAGCGAATACTTTTGGCAATATAGTGTAGAACACTTAGTGAAAGTCATCGTTTACTAATAAGCAGTCAAATTATACTAGGAAACAAAACTATAAATTTTAAAGATACAAGCAACATGGTTATAGCCATAAGTGGGAAGAGATAGGTACTAGAAGGAAGAGGATAATAATAATAGTAGTACAGTCTTAGTAGATAATTTGACAGAATCGGATTGTTTGCGTGATATCCCACACACAATCTCCATTGACACAAATAATACCATTTATGTTGGCTGCATAACTGATGTCACTGATGGTCATTCTGATTTAATGGATAGTTGGAAATAACGGTCACCCTCTTGCCCGACCTGGTCCCCTTAAATTAAACTTTCATTTATAGTTCTTACCAGGCGTGTTAAAGCCCTAATATTCTCCAGAACAGCAGTTATCAACTGATGGTCCGTGGACCACTGGTGGTCCCTGAGAAAATTTTGGTGGTTCGCAGAAAAATTATTCGCATTTTTATAATGCACGTACAATGAATGTTTGTGTTGGGGCAGAGAGTCTCCCCCTTCGGGGTCATTCTCTGGCTCATACCAACCCATGTTTTCCGGGGTGTGTCCAGCAGACTTTATTCCTCTGAATGAAACTATTGGGCAACACCCCCCCCCCCCAAAAAAAAGTCACTTCGGCCTACTTTATATGCAGAACTGGAAAGATCGTGAAAGGCGAACCTTGGCATCTCCTGGTTCTTTCCCTTGGGGCTTTGCATAGTGATGCTCTTCCCTACCTTGTATAACAGGTATAGTGAGCTCTGCTCTAGCTAGGTAGGTGATGAAGGCACCAGGCTAGAAGCTGAGACACTGAGTTTCAATCCCGCCTTAGGCAGGATAGCCAGCTGGGTGACTTTGGGCCAATCAGCAGGAGACAGTGGGTTCTAGTCCCGCCTTAAGTATGAAGCTGGCTGGGCAACTTTGGGCCAATCACCAGGAGGCTGTAAATTTTACTCCCACCTTAGGCATGCAAGCTGACTGCGTGAGTTTGGGCCAGCAAACTCACCAGCAAACTCTTTGAGTTCTAGTCCACTTTGGGCTTGAAAGCCACTGGGTGATGTCTGACCAATCATCAGGAACACTTTAGGCATGAAAGCCAATTGAGTGACTTCAGGCCAGTCACCAGGAGAAGGTGAGTTCTAGTCCTGCTATGCATTGAAGCGGATTGGGTGACTTTGGACCAGTGCCTCACTCTCCGCTCAGCGCACCTCACAGGATGGTGTCAACTCTGAAGCTGACCTGACCGAAGCCATCTTGGAAGCTTCAATCTTGCGACATTGGAGCTGAGGGATATTGGGGGGGGGGATTAGAGTTAGCTGGGGTTTGGTAGCCAAAACAAAATACTTTCTCTTGGGAACCAAGGACATTCTCACACCTGGCCAGAGGAAGGAGGAGTGATGTCACCAGGGAAGCAGACAGCACCTTGATTGGATCATATGATTGAGGGAGAACTTTTAGTTAGGTGAAAATAGCGGGAACCTCCAGAGTTGGTTTAATGTCAGGGTTCCAAGTAATAGACGCCGAGGCAGATAAATTCCTCCAAAGAATAGCTTTATTGGATATATCATATTGGCACAGAATCTGTGGTTGTTGTGGGGAAAATAGGAGGAGGGAGGAATATTGGTTGTGTTCGCTACCATGAGTTATTTACTGTATAAAAACAATAAGGTAAAAGGTAAAGATAAAGGTTCCCCTCACACATGTGTGCTAGTCGTTCCCGACTCTAGGGGGCGGTGCTCATCTCTGTTTCAAAGCCGAAGAGCCAGCACTGTCCAAAGACGTCTCCGTGGTCATGTGGCTGGCATGACTAAACACCGAAGACGCACGGAACGCTGTTACCTTCCCACCAAAGGTGGTTCCTATTTTTCTACTTGCATTTTTACGTGCTTTCGAACTGCTAGGTTGGCAGAACCTGGGACAAGTAACGGGAGCTCACTCCGTTATGCAGCGCTAGGGATTCGAACCGCCGAACTGCCGACTTTTCTGACAGACAAGCTCGGCGTCTTACCCACTGAGCCACTGCGTCCCTAAAAACAATAAACGGCTGGATAAAAAAAATAATTAATAAAAAGTTAAGAATAGTTTAGCCTGGCGGGAAGCAGCTGCTTCTCACCTTTGGAAGATTCCAGATGTGGATTTAGCAGGAGAAACCGGCCCCGCCCTCTGTGTGTGCATGCGAGTGTGTGTGTGTGTCCCTGCAAGCTATCCGTGGGGAATGTCGCAAGTTTGGTCAGAGTTCGGCGAGGTACCAAAGTCCAGACGGGTGCACTGAACGTTAGCAGAGGCAGCAGGCTGGAACACTGCAGAGAGAAAGGCTGTTGAATGCAGGACTGCTTCTCCTTTATGGCCTGAATATTTCTGCAGAAGTTGCTCTGATGCCACATGATGTAGGTCCTTCCTGTAGCATTGAAGGAGGAGGAGGAGGAGGAGAATCAGGTGAGATAAATCAGTAATTGGAATTTGTTTTTCTCGACCAAGGAAAAGGCTGGCACAATCCACATTGAGGGGGACCACTTCCTGTATGTTCCTCCCTTCGTTTTTCCCTTCCTTTGCTTAGTTTTTTTTAAAAAAATTCACATGTTTATTTTTATTCTGATCTCACCTTTATTATTTATATGTGATTCAATGCGGCAAACATACCTAATCAATCAGAATACAGCTGGAAAGGACCTTGGGGGTCTTCTAGTCCAGCCTCCTGCTCAAGCAGGAGACCCTATACCATTTCAGACAAATGGCTGTCCAGTCTCTTCTTAAAAACCTCCAGTGATGGAGCACCCACAATTTCTAAAGGTAACTCTTGTTCCACTGGTTAACTGTTAGGAAGTTTCTCCTTAATTCCAAGTTGCTTCTCTCCTTGATCAGTTTCCATCCATTGTTTCCTGTCCTGCCTTCGGGTGCTTTGGAAAATAGTTTGACCCCCTCTTCTCCATGGCAGCCCCTCAAATACAGGAAGACTGCTAATCCTCTGTCTCTCTAGACCAGGGGTTGGCAAACTTAAAACACTCAAAGAGCCATTTGGACCCGTTTCCCACAGAAAAGAAAACACCGGGAGCCACAAAGGTCCTAACCGGAAGCCCCCTGTTCGAGTTCTGGAGCTGACCGGAAGTTCAGTTCCCCCACCATAGAGTCTCCTAGCGCGGCGTACTTTTTCCTCTGCCTGTCATAACCGAAAGCCCTATCAATTGTGGAGACAATTGGAAACCCCTCCCCTTGCCGTAGAGTCTTCTCCTGGCACACTGTGCTTCTCTCCCCCCCACCCCCACCGGAAGCTCCTCTCAAAATTGTGGCGCCGACCAGTGACGGAGCCGCAGCAGAGGGAAGATAGAGCCACATGCGGCTCCAGAGCCGCAGTTTGTTGACCCCTGCTCTAGACTAAGCAAATCTAATTCCTGCAACCGTTCTTCATATGTTTTAGACTCCAGGCCTTTAATCATTCAGTTGCTCTTCTCTGTGCTTTCCTCCCCCCCCCCCAAAATCTCAACATATTCCTTCCCTCCTAATATTCCTTCCCTCCTCTATTTTTCCCACAACAGCCCTGTGATGTGGGTTGGGCTGAGAAAGGAACCGAAAGGAACTAAATGTAATCCATTCTAATTGTGATTGCAGGAAAAAACGATTTCAGCAATAGAGAATATATGTGTGGAACACTTTACCTGATCCTGTTGTTAGTTCCTCTAATCTCCCCCCCCCCATACCTTTTACCTTAAGCTGCCTACCATGGACATTATGCACATTTCTTAAGAGCTCCCTAAAGGGGCGTGCATAAGTGCACCTGTGGGCCTACCATCTCTCTCCTACTGTCCCCATTGATAATGTACTCTTTTTATGTGTTTATGTTTTGCTTTTTTTTTTTTTGTGCAAAATATTTTTATTTCCGTTTCATTCTATACAATCACATGTTTACTGTGCATAACCAGGGCATATAACATTGAGTAATAACCACAACCCTCACTTATATAGAAAGTGTCCCCTATAATACAAACCGAATATACCACCTTGACCCACCATACACCCTCTTTCAACCCCCTCCAATTTTCATTCTTCCTTCTCACATACCCCTCTACACCTACTTCCCCTCCCTCTCTATCTAACCCTGACCCTATCACTCCCTCTCTTAATCCATTCCCTCCCTTCCTTCTCCTCTTCCTCTCTCTCACTCTCTCCACCCTCCTCCTTCTTTCACTCAGCTCCTCCCTTCGGTATACTTCTATTACCTTCCAATATATTCAGTTTGTTCTGTTTTAACACTAACATTAAAAAGCCACAGTATACAAGTGCAATCATGTACCTTAAAGTTTAACACATATTATGTTTCCCCCCTCCCCCCCTCCCCCTAGATCCCCACCTCCCTTCCCTCCCCCTGACTTCCCAGAGACCATACATGGTATAACTTTTTGACAATCACCGTCTAGAATATCTCTACATTGATCTCAGCTTCTTACTGTTACCCTATGTTTTGCTTATTGATATCCAGTTATTTGTGCCATTTTTTCATGTGTTTTCATACTTGTTGACAAATCAATCGAATCAATCACCCCAAAGCTTTAAGTTTGAATAGACAGGCCAAAACACAATACTGTCCACACAAATCTTGCTCCCGGTTTTAGCGAGGGCGGCTCTCTTTGAATTTCCTCTGCAAAAGGAATGTTAAAAACCACTTTCAAGAGTATATGAAAATTACTGTTTTTGCAAACTTTTTTGGTCCTGCGCTTCTTCTGTCACCAGCTTTTAGGCTGGTTTTCCTATAATGTCCCGACAATTTTGTGGTGAGTTTTGCGAGTCTCTTATTCGTCTTTTTGGAAGCCTTGTTTGTTTGAAGGTGCATTCGTCAAGATTCTGCAGTTAAGAAATTAGATTGAAACTTCAGTAAATAAAATCTCCGGAGTTTCATTCAGATTACAGCTGCCATAAACGAAGGGTTTGCTGCAGTGGGTTTGGGACTGTGTTGAAACTGCGATAGGCAGTCCTTGATTTACGACCACAAATTGAGCCCAAAATTTATGTTGCTAACTGAGAAACTTGTTAAGTGAGTTTTGCCCCATTGCTGTTAAGTGAATCTGGTTTCCCCATTGACTTTGCATGTCCGGAGGTCGCAAAAACAGATCATACACTATATTGCCAAAAGTATTCGCTCACCTGCCTTTCCTCGCATTTGAACTTACTGTAAGTGACATCCCATTCCTAATCCTTAGGGTTCAATATGACGTCGGTCCACCCTTTGCAGCTATAACAGCTTCAACTCCTCTGGGAAGGCTGTCCACAAGGTTCAGGAGTGTGTTTATGGGGATTTTTGACCATTCTTCCAGAAGCGCATTTGTGAGTTCAGACACTGATGTTGGAGGTGTTCACATGGCCTACCAGTTCGTGGCTGAGTTGCTGTCGTTCCCAAACACTTCCACGTTCTTCTAATACAGCTGACAGTTGACTTTGGAATATTTAGGAGTGAGGAAATGTCACGACTGGATTTGTTGCACAGGTGGTGCACAGGTGCACTGGATTTGTTGCACAGGATTTGTTCCACACTGGAATTCACTGAGCTCCTGAGAGCGACCCATTCTTTCACCAATGTTTGTCAAAACAGCCTGCATGCCTAGGTACTTGATTTTATACACCTGTGGCCACGGAAGTGATTGGAACACCTGATTCTGATTATGTGGATGGGTGAGCGAATACTTTTGGCAATATAGTGTCTGTCCCAGGGACACGGCAGCCCTCATAAATGTGAGTCAGTTGTCAAGCATCCGAATATAAATCACGTGGCCATGGAGATGCTGCAACAGTCATACGTGCGAAAAATGGTCATAAGCCCCCTTTTTCAGTGCTGTTGTACCTTTGGTCACTAAATGAACTGTTGCAAGTCGAGGACTTCATGAAACACCAATCACAATATTTTAGAGAATCCCTTATTGTTCAAGTATTCATTTTCCGGGAATAAGTTTCTTGTAGAATACTTAAGCTAGGAAGCACTGATAAGACAATCCTACAATACGATTTTTCTCTTGGTTAAATGTTAAAATCTGTGGTTCTCATCTCACAAGGTGCATCATTGTGTAGAGACGGATGAATACAGTGGGAATTTTCAGAAGGTCGCACCCACTGATGCTGCTGGCCTTTGGAGATAGTTAGGTGGTTGTTGTTAGTTATGAAATGGTGTCTGACCCATCGCGGCCCCATGGACCACGTTCCTCCAGGCCTTCCTGTCCTCTACCATCCTCTGGAGTCCATTGAAGCTCACACCGACTGCTTCGGGGACTCCAGCCAGCCACCTCATTCCCTGGCCCAGTGATTTCCCCTGCAAAGCTCCATTAGGAAGCCTTGAGTTAATGGCTGGTAAATGCTTATGCAAGGGAACCCCTGAAGCACAGCCTGCGCTCGGAGAGGAGTCCAGTGGGGTTCCTAGTCGTGCATGTTTTAAGTTCTCCTGTTTTGGTTTTTGTCCTGTGTTGGAAGCACTGAAGTATTTCTGTGGCAAAAGGATTTAGCAATAGCACTTAGACTTATATACCACTTCACAGTATTTTATAGCCCTCCTCCTGTTTTTCTCACAACAACCCTGCGAGGTGGGTTGGGCTGGGAGAAAAGGACTGGCCCAAAGTCACCTAGCTGGCTTTCATGCCTAAGGCGGGGGACTAGAACTCACTGTCTCCTGGTGATTGGCCCAAAGTCACCCAGCTGGGTTTCATGCTTAAGTGGGCACTAGAACTCACAGTCTCCTGGTGATTGACCCAGAGTCACCCAGCCAGCTTTCATGCCCAATGGCTACTGGAATTCACAGTCTCCTGCTGATTGGCCCAAAGTCACCCAGCCGTCTCTCATGCCTAAGGAGAGACTAAAACTCATCATCTCCTGGCGATTGACTCAGAATCGCCCAGCTGCCTTTCATGCCCAAGGCAGGACTCTAGAACTCACAGCCTCCTGTTTCCTACACCTTAACCACTAGACAAAACTGCCCCTCTGGTTTTGCTTAATGGTCTGATGCAGCATTTCTCAAGCCTCCCTATCAGATGTCATCTTCCAGAATGCTGGTTGGGGGAATTCTGGGAGTTGAAGTCCACACATCTTACGCATTGCTGAGAGTTAGAAATGCTGGGGTAAGGTGTTGTGCAAAGCCAGAAAAGGAGCTGATGCAGTAACTGACTTAAGCAAATTATGGGAATGCAGGTGCTGCGTGCCAGGGTTGTTAAGTGTTCGGAGACAAATCTGTCTTCATCGCAAATTGAAAACTATTGGTTAAGAAGAAGGCCAGTCTGGTTCAGCATCAACTTCCTATGGTGGCCAGCTGGGAAATAGGATCAGTTCTTATTTTCCAGGGGATGAAATACAGAGAGATTGTGTCTTTGATCAAAGTACAGGCATCAGGATAAGTGAATCCTACACATTTTCCCTCTGAAGGCCACACTATTTGATGGACCTCTTTCCACCTAGCTGTGGAAAGGAATCTCTATAGATTGTGTCTACACAATTGTGAAGGGACCAGGTGGCTCAGTGGCTAAGAAGCTGAGCTTGTCGATCAGAAAGGTCAGCAGTTTGGCGGTTCGAATCCCTAGCGCCGTGTAATGGAGTGAACTCCCGTTCCTTGTCCCAGCTTCTGCCATCCTAGCAGTACGAAAGCATGTAAAAATGCAAGTAGAAAAATAGGGAACATCTTTGGTTGGAAAGTAACAGTGCTCTGTGAGCCTTCGGCGTTTAGTCATGCCGGCCACATGACCACGGAGACGTCTTCGGACAGCGCTGGCTCTTCGGCTTTGAAACGGAGATGAGCACCGCCCCCTAGAGTCGGGAGCGACTAGCACATGTGTGAGGGGAATCTTTACATTTACTTTACACAATTGTGGTTGAATCAAGTGGCCTCAAAAATCAAAAATAAGTAGTCCTTGACTTAGAACTTTTCAAAGTTACAATCGCACTGAAAAATGTGATTTACGATCATTTTTCATAATAGCACTAGCACTTAGACTTATATACTGCTTCACGGTGCTTTACAGCCCTCTCCAAGCGGTTTACAGAGTCAGCATGTTGCCCCCAACAATCTGTGTCCTCATTTTACGGACTTCTGAAGTATTGGAAGGCTGAGTCAACCTTGAGCCGGTCAGGATCGAACTGCTGGTAATCAGCAGAATTAGCCTGCAATACTGCATTCTAACCATTGCACTACCATGGCTCTTCGCACACAACTGTTGTGGCCTCTCCATGGTCACGTGATCAAAATTCAGATGCTTAGCATCTGACTCACATTTATGACCATTGCAGTGTCCTGGGGTCATGTGGTCCCCTTTTGCGACCTTCTGACAAGCAAAGTTAATGGGGAAGCCAGACTTCATTTCAAAACCTTGATACTAAGGTAACAACTGCAATGATTCCCTTAACAACTGTGGCAAGAAAGGTCGTAAAATGGGGGCACCACTTACTTAATGTCTCAATTAGCAACAGATATTTTGGGCTCAATTGTGGTCGTAGGTCAAGGACTTACTTGTAACTGATGCTTAAGGTCGAGTTAAAAGCAGGACAAGTAAGTTTTGAAATGTTCTCAGTTGCAAAGTACCATTGCAAATTGGACCTATTAAACCATCTGGCACTAAAGGGCAAAACTCCCCGGTTTTTGCCAAGGGACAGAATGCTGTAATTTTACTTCCGTCGATTGGGATCAGCCTGATAATGGTGGGTGTACACATTAGTACGGTTGCCAGCACTAAGCTGCTTATAAAAGGATTTCAGTAATTCTTGCTTCAAATTCCCTGGGTACTGGTTTTCACTTACCGTATTTTTCGGAGTGTAAGAAACACCTTTTCCCCTAAAAAAAAAAGGGTAAAAATCTGGGTGCGCCTTATACACTGAATGCAGCATTTTTGGCCTCCTGAAACACCACTCCCCTTGCAAAATGGCTGTGCATAGCCTTTAGGAGGCTTCCAGAGTCATCCTGGGGGCTGGGGAGGGCAAAAATGAGGGGAAAATGAACCTTTTTTTGCTCATTTTTGTCCCCAGCCCCCCCAGGAGCACTCTACAAACCTCCTAAAGGCTATTCATGCCCTTTTTGGGGCAAAGAACGGGCCCACTTTCGTGACAAACAGCTCATTTTTGGGAGGTCTGTGAGTACAAAAACTTTTTAAAAAATTTCCCTCTTCAAAATCTTGGTGCATCTTATACTCCGTTGAGTCTTATACTCCGAAAAATACAGTAGTCTTCCATGAAAATGCTTATCAGGCTATCTTTAAAACTGCAGCATGCTTTTTTACAAAAATTGTTGTTAGTTGCAAAGTCGTGTCCGACCCATCGTGACCCCCATGTACAATGTTCCTCCAGGCTTTCCTGTCCTCTATCATCCTCTGGAGTCCATTTAAGCTCACGCTTACTGCTTTGGTGACTCCATCCAGCCACCTCCTTCTCTGTCGTCCCCTTCTTCTTTTGGCCTCCATCTTTCCCAGCATGAGGCTCTTCTCCAGGGAGTCCTTCCTTCTCATTAGGTGGCCAAAGGATTTGAGTTTCCTCTTCAGGATCTGGCCTTCTAAAGAGCAGTCAGGGTTGATCTCCTCCAGGACTGACCGGTTGGATGGTCTTGCAGTCCAAGGGACTCGCAGGAGTCTTCTCCAGCACCATAGTTCAAAGGCCTCCATTCTTTGGCACTCAGCCTTTCTTATGGTCCAACCTTCACAGCCATCCATTGCAACTGGGAAAATCATAGCCTTGACTAGACATACTTTTGTTGGCAGGATGATGTCTCTGCTTTTTAGTATGCTGTCTAGATTTCCATAGCTTTCGTCCCCGGGAGCAAGCATATTTTGATTTCTTGTCTGCAGTCCCCATCTGGGGTGGTCTTGGAGCCCAGGAAAATAAAATCTGTCACTACATTTTTGATACCTACATATATGCATTTTGTTTGGGGATAATATAAAATACAAATTAAAATAAAGAGAATAGGGAAATGGGGAAGGGGAAGAGGGGTGTAGGGTAAGTAGGAAAAAGGAAAGAAAAGCATTGACTCCCAGAGTTTTTCAGTCCAGTAAAATACAAAATAGAATTACAGCCTCAACTTTTTATGTTGACGTGTTTAGTAAATATTTGCTATTTCTTAAACAGCAAACTAATTATTATTATTATCCGCGTCGTCTTTACTGTCCCCTCTAATTGGTATTATTATTACTCAGTTGCTTTGGATGTATACTAAAAGCTTCCACACCAGAGACAAATTCCTTGTGCGTCTAATTATACTTGGCCAATAAAGAATATTTTATTCTACTCTGTTCTGTTCTATGTTCCATTTTGTTCCATTCTATTCCACTCTGTTCTGTTCTGTCCCATCCTATTCAACCCACAGTCAAAATTTCATATATATTTTTCTTGTTTTGAGCCTAGAAGTGGCTTCCAAATAGAAAGAAAACTACATTCTTTTCTCTTGTTTAAAATGGTTAATTTTGCCATAATTGTGCCAGCTCCATCACTTTCCCCCCCAAAAAAAACTGCATTTAATTTCCTATTTTGTTTTATGGAAGGGATGATTCCCAAAACCTCATTTGAGAGAGTGGTTCTCTCAAAATTTTAATTCTAGGGGACTGAACTTCAGTGAGCCGGTTTTTCCCGTTCCCTGGGAAAAAAAAACCATTTAAAACAGCGAGTGGGAGGCTTCCTTCCTATTCCCTATGCCGTCAAAGAAACGGCCATTTGTGGTAAAACAGGTTTTGCCGCTGTGGCTGTTAACAAGCCAGGAAAGGATAAATTACCTCCCTGGCACACTTAAAAATTGCACCTTATTTTAAGGCCAAGAGAAAAATGGATACAACCTCATGTTTGGTGAGAAGATAACCACGTTTCCCCCAAAATGAGACCCAACCAGAAAATAAGCCCTAACGCATCTTTTGGAGCAAAAAATAATATAAGACCCGGTCTTATTTTTGGGGAAACACAATATTAACCTGCCAATAGGATGTGGAAAATAAATTCAGAACCAGAGATGAAGTGAACACAAATCCATCTTCTTTGATAAAGATGATCATTTAATCATTTTGTTGTGCCCAACTCTTGCCGATCCCATAGGCCCCATTTCTCCACATCTTCCCATTTCTCACTACTACTTTGAGTTGCTCTCTACTCTGGCTGGTGTCAGCTTTGATGGTGTCCAGCCACCCTGTTCTTTTGCAGCCTGGTTTCCTTTCACAGGTAGTCCTCGACTTAACAACAGTTTATTTAGCGACCATTCGAAGTTACAAGAGCGCTGAAAGAAGGGACACTTAAGACCATTGCAGCATCCCCCGGGCTCATGCGTTCAAAATTCCAGCCGCTTGGCAACTGACTCATATTTATGACGGTTGCAGTGTCCCAGGGTCATGGCGATGATTCCCCTGTTGCGAACATCTGATAAGCTAAGTCAGTGGGGAGGTCTGATTCATGTAACAACAGTGTTGCTAACTTAACAACTTGGAATGACTCATTTAACAAATGCAGCAAGAACGGTTGTAAAATGGGGACTTAACAAATGTCCCACTTAGCAACAGAAATTTGGGGCTCAACTGGGGTTGCAAGTCGAGGACTCCTTGTGCAGCTCACTATTATTCCAAACGCAATTGCTTTCTCCAGTGAATTCCCGTGCACGAAAGAATATTCTTAAAAGGTTGTAGAAAAAAGAGATTTATTGCCTGGTGCTAAAAAAGAAATCTAGGTGTTCAACCTCTCCCTTTCGGGAGCTAGGAGATTGGAATATTATGAAGCACATCCAGAGAAACAAATGGCATTGATTTTCTCGATGCACAGAAGGCGTTTGATAATGTAAACTGGCAGTTTACGTTGATGCAACTAAAAGTTATGGATTTTGGGGAGAGGTTTATGAATATGATTAATACAATATGTTATAAACAAAGTGCAATGGTGATGGTAAATGGAGATATGACTGAAAGGCTTTATGAAAGGTATAAGACAAGGATGTCCACTGTTCCCCATTACTATTCTTATTGATGTTGGAAGTACTAAATAGAAATGTAAGACAGGATAAAGAGATAACGGGCGTGGAAATAAGAAAGGAAGAATGCAAATTTGCAGACGATTTGGTTTTCAAAGCTTTGTGATGTCCCTGTGTCACTAACAAGTTTCACACCTTGATGTAAGGAGGGTGCCCATCCCTGGCCTTTGCTCACTCTGCAAAAAGGGTGAGGAACAAAATGACAACCTATGAACATCCTTCTCGCTGAACTCTTGTTTTTTCTTCCTGTCCCTCTGGTATAGTGTTGGTTAAGACTTATTAAAATAAGCAGATGGTATAAACTTCCTAGGAAAGAGAAAAAAGGTAGGAGTCAGGCACTGAGAAGAGAGGAGAAATAGACTTATAATTGAGAGATGGGGGCTTACAGGACTCACAGCATCTCCCTTGTAGCACTGATAAGGTTACTTAGTTGGGTAATGAAATGTCTGCAAGAAAACAACCATGCTCGGGAGAACTAAGGACCTCACAGCACTCCTCCAAGCTAGTCAAACTGGCATGTACTTGTGACGGTTTGCAGCATCCCAGGCTCACGCGCTCGCCAACCTCCTCAGCGGGCTTCCAACAAGCTAAGTCAACGGAGGAACCCAAATTCGGGTAACAACTGCACTGATTCGCTTAACATAGCAAAAGAGAGAAAAAACCTTGCCAGAATGGGCACAATGGATGTAACACCTGTATTGCTTTAGCCAACAGAAATCCTGGTCAATTGAAGACTTAGCTGTCTCAAAAACCGTAGTGTTTGCATGACCCAATAATAGATTACGTAAATGGCAAATTAAAGGGACCCCCCCCCCCCGGTAGATGTGGTACATATTTTAAGTATTTGGGGGTGCGGTTTCAGGCTTCCTTATCTTGGGGGACATATGTTTAATTATTGGGCAAGAGTGATCTAATGTAAGTTGAGATGCTCTGTTTTAAAGGGGGAACACATTTTATTCTGCAGCTTGCAAGGTTTTTCTGGCTGAGGTCATCTCTCGGCTTCTTTATGGTATTCCAATTTGCACTTCGACAAAGTTTAATATCCTGGAAACTTTCCAGTCCAAATTTATAACAGCAGCACTCACAGCCCCATAATGCACCAAGAATGCTATTTTACGGTTAGAGACAGATTTGGTTTCTGTGAGTGCCAAACCCCAGTTCTATCTTTCTGGTTGACATTGATTTTTTTTTTAAATCTCTCCTCTGATTTTCTTATCTCTCCACTTACCTCTCCACTGATTCTCAGAGACTGTTTTAAGTCAACATGGCTAAGAAAAGGAAATGGCAAACTCCAGTCCTTAGTACCTTTTGGTGGAAAGTGTCTGTCCATTAGGGCTTTGAAAATGCCAAGTGCCATCTTAAACGATGGGATATTGATACTAACAAAGGAGGATATTTTTGTATTCGTATAGCCTTTATTGTATAAAATAAATACAACAAATTTGGATATTTGCAGCTCAGGGTTGAAATGAAGGGTCCTTGGTGCCCTCTGAGCTTGCTTGTTTCCTTGCAGATGTTTCATTACCCAGCTAGGTAACATCATCAGGGTAGGATGTTAGGATATGGCCAGAGGTGGGTTTCTACCAGTTAGCACCTATTCGGTAGAACCGGTTCGTCAAATCTACCGAACCGGTTAGAAGAGGTTCCACCAGTGGACCTGGAAAGCAGGCCACACCTACAGAAGAGGTTCCAAAATTTTTTGAAACCCACCACTGGTCCTTGGATATGATTATTCTACAGTATCATGCTCCTATTTATAAAACTCAGTGCCTCTGTGAAAGGTAAGGATGACTCCTGCGTTTGTGGTACAATCAGAACATTGTGTGTGTTGAAGTTGTTTTAACACAAACCAAAGATGCCTTTTAAAAAACAAGTTGACCTACCTACCTACCTACCTATCATCTTCTGAAACTCAAATCCTTTGGCCACCTAATGAGAAGGAAGGACTCCCTGGAGAAGAGCCTCATGCTGGGAATGATGGAGGGCAAAAGAAGAAGGGGACGGCAGAGAATGAGGTGGATGGATGGAGTCATCGAAGCCATAGGCAAGAGCTTAAATGGACTCCAGAGGATGGGAGAGGACAGGAAGGCCTGGAGGAACATTGTCCATGGGGTCGCGATGGGTTGGACACGACTTCACCACTAACAACAACACACTGACTGTCTCTTACATACTTTAGTGCAGTTTTTTTTAAAGCCGTGTTCACAATATCAGATCTCTGTATTTAATGGCTGTGCCTCCTGGCCCCTGAGCCCTAATGAAGGCTTTGATTTGCTCACTCAGCTACTGTGTCCAGGTGTGGCAAACAGTGCTTGGTTGTGACCTCATCGTTGGCTGCTAAGGATCTGCCTTCCCTTTCCTCCCTCCTGCAGCCACCCACCCTGGGCGTTTAGGGCCAGGAGGAAGAAAGTGCTTCCTCCTGGCCTCAGCCCTGTGGTAGGGCGGGAGGGAGGGCGAGCCCGGGAGAAGTGCCAAGTTTTGAAAGACATGGCAGCTGGCTTCCGGGAGGTTAGCCCCCTGTCATGGGTAGCGTGAAGCCCTTGCCAAGGACAAGTTGTTGTTGGTTGACTTCAGGCCTTGACGTGGTCTTCGGGCAGCTGGCAGTTCCTTTTCCTCACCTCCGCCTTCAGGATTGTCTCTCCTTGTAAAATAGCTGGTGGGCCAGAATCTCTTTTACGTCGCCGTGCAGCCTGTAAGGTGAGATTAGAGAAGGCCACAGAGGTGTCAAGAAACGAGGAGACCCAGAGAGTCTTAACAACGTCCCCGAGGAGTGGTAGCTTGAAATACATCCTAAGCATCCTCAGGCATTCTCTGCTCATGGCTCACTTTTTTTTTTTTTTTTTTGGTGCTACCGTTCTTGGAACTTACCATATTTTTCAGAGTATAAGACGCACCACGCCCCAAGAGGATGAATATCTGCATGCGTCTTATACATTGAATCCAACATTTTTGGCCTCCCGAAACCCTGCCCTCACGCATCCCGTTTTTTTGCAAAAATGGACGTGCAGAGGGTTTGGGAGGCCTGCAAAGTAGTCTTGGGGGCTGGGGAAGCCAAAAACAAGTGAAAAAAGGGCCATTTTTTGCTCGCTTTTGCCCCCCCTTTTCCCCCAGTCTCCAGGAGCACTCTACAAGCTTTCCAAAGCCTATGCATGTCCTGTGTTGTTGTTTTTTGCAAAACAAATGGGCCCATTTTCACAAAAAACACCCCCCCCCAGCAGCATCTTGCAGGCCTCTCAAACTCTCTGCATGCCCCATTTTTCCCAAAAACCTGGGCGTGCAGAGGGTTTAGGAGGCCTGCAGAGTGCAAAATCTTTTTTTTTAAATTTACCTCTTCAAAATCTTGGTGCGTCTTATAGTCCAAAAAATAGAGTAACTATGCTGGGCTCAGGAATTGGGGGGTGGGTTGTGGGTTGGACCCATTAAGGCAGACTTCTCTCCAACTTTTCCGGCATTGTGGACCGGCCGGAGTGGGGGGGGAGAGGAGACGGTTCCAGCAAGCACCCGCGCAGTTCCATATGCACAATCGACGGGACCCTGCACCCACCCCTTACGCAAATGGAACGCGGGGCTACGCGCTTGCTGCCGCAAGTGAGGATTCGCAGGTGTACTCGCCTGTCACTTCCCGCTATACGGTTCCAAGGCACTGCGGGCCTTGGTGGTGCGGTGTTTAGAGTGCAATACTGCAGGCTACTTCCGCTGATCAGCAGCTGCCAGCAGTTCGATTCTCAAGGTTGACTCAGCCTTCCATCCTTCCGAAGTGGGTAAAATGAGGACCCAGATTGTTGGGGGCAAATATGCTGATTCTGTAGGCTGCTCAGAGAGGGCTGTAAAGCACTGTGAAGTGGTATATAAGTCTAAATGCTATTGCTACTGCCCTCCCTCCCTCCCTCCCTCCCTTCTGGTTGACTCAGCCTTCCATCCTTCCGAAGTGGGTAAAATGAGGACCCAGATTATTGGGGGCAAATATGCTGACTCTGTAAGCCGCTCAGAGAGTGCTGTAAAACACTGTGAAGTGGTATATAAGGACTGGCATCCCCTTGGGTATATCCAGCCGAAACAGCTTCCATGGATCGCCGTATCCAAACAGTGGCGTCAAATTTCCATGGAAGTCGCCTATACCCACGATGGGTGAAGAGGCGTCAAGTACAAGTACAAATACTAAATGCTATTGCTACTGCCCTCCCTCCCTTCCTCCCTCCTGGTTGACTCAGCCTTCCATCCTTCCAAGGTGGGTAAAATTAAAACCCAGTTTGTTGGGAGCAAATATGCTGACTCTATAAGCCGCTCAGGGAGGGCTGTAAAGCAGTGTATAAGTCTTAAGTGCTACTACTATTGGCCCGAGAATCAGGGACCCCTGGATTAAGGGGTGGTTGTCGATGCCTATATATCCTCATGGTTACACTAGACCCAAAATGCTTGTAGGCATCTTTGTCTACCCTGTGTAAAGGTGAGTCTACCCTGTGTAAAGCTTTGTAAGCTTTGTCTACCCTGTGTAAAGCATATTTTTTCTCCCCCCCCCTTTTCTGGTCCAGCAGATCCGAATACGAGATCCAAATCAGGGTGGCAAAGATATCACAGACGAAATAATGTCGGGCGCTAGAACTTCTTCTACCCCAACTCCTCCTCAGGTAAGGCAGTTTCTTTCCTCAACTCCATTTTCTCTTCCAAACGTCTCCCGCTTTGGCTGATAACAAGTACCTTGGTGTTTAGAATACAAAAGTTCCGGGACTAAATCACAGCCAACTTTTCTTATGGGTGAGCACTAGTAGCAATCTTAAGAGTTGGAAGGGACCTTGGAGGTCTTCCAGTCCAACCCCCTGCCTAGGTAGGAAACCCTACACCAGTGTTTTTCAACCTTGGCAACTTGAAGATGTCTGGACTTCAACTCCCAGAATTCCCCAGCCAGCGAATGCTGGCTGGGGAATTCTGGGAGTTGAAGTCCGGACATCTTCAAGTTGCTAAGGTTGGGAAACACTGCCCTACACCACTTCAGACAAATGCTTATCCAATATTTTCTTTTTTGTGTGTGTGTAAATATGTTTATTTTCATTTTTCATTTCCATTTCATACGGTCACATATATACTGTGCATAACCGGGGCCATATAACATTGAGCAATAAACACAGCCATCCCTCTTGTCCAGTGTTTTTCAACCTTGGTGACTTTAAGTCCTGTGGACTTCAACTCCCAGAATTCCCCAGCCAGCTATGCTGGCTGGGGGATTCTGGAAGTTGAAGTCCATAGGACTTAAAGTCACCAAGGTTGAGAAACACTGCTCTTGTCAACAATACTCCCCAAAATACAAACCCAATATACCACTTCAACCCTCCATACACCCTTTCTTTCGCCCCCCTCCAACTTTCCTTTCTCCCCTCCAACATTCCCCTCTACCCTACTTCCCCTCCCCCTCTATCACTCCTCTCTCCCAGTACACTCCCTCCCTTCCATCTCACCCTCCCTCCGATCCTCTCTCCCACCCTCTCTACCCCTCTTTCTTCTTTCCTTCTGTTCCTCCCTTCGGTGTATTTCTACTATCTATCAATATATTCAGCTTCCTATTTTCTTAAAAATTTCCAGTGTTGGAGCATCCACAACTTCTGGAGGCAAGCAGTTCCTCTGAATAATTGTTTAAAGGCCAGGAAATTTCTCCTTAGCTTGCTTCTCTCCTTGATTAGTTTCCACCCATTGCTTCTTGTCCTGCCTTCAGATGCGTTGGCGAATAGGTTGACAACCCCCCCCCCCTCTTCTTTGTGGCAACCCCTGAGATATTGGGATGATTGTTATTTATCGTACGGCACATTCACATCACATTTTGATTAAAACACACAGATAAAAATGTGAAATATAAAATGCTATAAATGTAGATGTCTAGATTTACAGATAATATTTTTTTTTGCTTCGTCACAGCCAGGAAATGAGCAAAGTCTCTATTATAAACTTTGCTTTGTCACTCTGATGCTATATGTGGGATAGTTTGTTTTTCAGCCCCACGGTCGCAATTCAGGGAGGCCGTTTTGCCACACTAATATGGGGCATCAGCGTGCCTCTCAGGGCCCGTGCGATTTCGGCTCAGTGTTGTCCGTATTGCACAGGCTGCTCAAATCAGGTGTGTGCGTTTTTTCAAGGTGAAGGCAAACCTTGATATTTTTTTATTTTTTTATTGAGAATTTTGAAAAAAAAAAAAACTTTTACAAATATTTACTTCTCTCCCTCCCCCCCCCCCAACTTTCCAGAACCAATACAGGGTATAAATATTTAACAAAAACATTCTAAAATAAACTTTAAAAAAAGTTAATATCATCTTTCATTTGAGCTTTAACTCCTCTTTGCTAGGCTAGCTCTAAACAAATGATATCCATTCCTTGTTTCTTTAGTCATAAGCTATCTGGAATTTCTTAGTCCCATATTTATTTTGAGTATAGTCAATCCATCTTCTCCGCTCCAGTTTATATCTCTCATTGGAATGGCCCTTGAGATATGCTGATATTTTAGCCATCTCAGCTAGGTTTGTTACTTTCAATGTCCATTTTTGAATAGTATGCAAGTCTTCCTTCTTCCAGTATTGCGCCACCAGCAGTCTAGCTGCGGTTATTAAATGCAAAACCAGGTTAATCTCTACAACTGTACAATCAGTAATTATACCTAACAAAAATAACTGAGGGGTAAACTTTATCCTTTTTTAAAGAACATTTTGCATAATCCACCATATTTTTATCCAAAATGCTTTAACCTTTTTACAAGTCCACCATATGTGATAGTATGTAGCATCAGCACAATCACATCTCCAGCATTTAGGTTGTAAATTCGGATACATAGAGGCCAGTTTTTTAGGATCTAAATGCCATCTATAAAACATCTTGTAAAAGTTTTCTCTCAAATTTTGGGCTTGTGTAAACTTTACATTTCTTACCCAGATCTTTTCCCATGTATATTTCCCATTATTGGTTCTTCAAAATTTTGGGCCCATTTTATCATAGTCTTTAACTAGTTCTGTTTGATATTGCCGGGTGGCAATTTTCTATCCAGTTGTTGCTTTCACATCATACAGGTAAAGTCCTTGACTTGCAACAGTTCATTTAGTGACAGTGTGGCACTGAAAAAGTGACTTACTTTTTCCGTTTGTAACCTCCCCATGATCGCTTGATCAAAGTTCAGATTCTCAGGGGACTGGTTCATATTTGTGACCATTTGAGGACTGTTGCTGTCCCCCCCAAGGTCACGTGACCCCCTTTTTCGGCCTTCTGACCAGCAAAGTCAGAGTCGGGAATCCAGATTCACTGAACAACTGTGTGACTAATTTAACAAAGGCAATGATTCACTTAACAACTGTGGCAGGAAAAGTCCTCAAAGGGGGCAAACTCATTTAGCAATTGTTTCATTTAGCAACCTGTTCTGACCCCCCTCGTCCCACACCAACACACACACTGAGCCAAAGATACGTTACGGCATTTAATTAACAGACAGACAGGTCCTTGGCAGCAAACCGGCACAGACAAGCTTGGGCAGCAATCCAGCACAGATAAGGCTTGGCAGCAATCCAGCCTGCCAAGCTCACCATAATGTTCTCCGACATTGATTCCTGCGTTGACTTCTGCAAGAGGGGTGTGTGCACAAGCAGTCTTTTTATAGTCTGGGGAGGAGCCTAATGGCCACCAACTGAGTGCAATTATCTCCTGTAACTGCGCAACTGTTCCTGACGCCTATTAGCTCTTCGGTGCCGGGCATCCAGGAACAACTCACTGCTGGCGTCCAGCTCACTCTACCTTGTCTCCTCCCCACTGGTCCAAGGCTCAGGTGCCTCCTGGTGGCCAACCAGCCTCTCTGTGCCCTTCTCGGAGTCGGAACCCTGTCCAGGGTCCTCCACATCCTCCAGAGCCGACTCATAGGGCCCCTCGCTGTTGGAGTCTGGTGGCAGCTCCAACGGCTGCTGCTGGGCCACAACAGCAACCTAAATTTTGGGTTCAATTGTGGTCGTAAGTCGAGGACTACCTTTATGCAGGAAGGTAATACGACTTGATCTGCACAAGAGTTTTCATCCTTCTCCCAAGCAGTTGCGTGGTTCCAGCTGCCATTTCCTTGTGTGCTCCTTAATCAGGGTGTCAGGGTATTACACCCATAGGAAAGAGAACTGTGAGGCAAGCAGGTTCCTCAAAGAACAAGTTTATTGGACATATCATATTGGCCTAGACTGGTGAAAACCGACTCTAAACGTTCCCACGGTTTTCGCCTAATTAAAAGTAAAAGTTTTCCTCCCTCTTCCCAACCCATCAGTCACATGGTCCAAGTTGAGTAGGCGGCATAAAACATGGTTCCGTTAAAAGATGGCGTGAGAAGTTTTATATCAAAATATATTTTATTCTTCATACGAGAGAGAGAGAGAGAGAGAGAGAGAGGTTCATATTTGTTTTCTTAAGCCTTCCTAATCCTTCTTTCCTCCTCTGTTTTCCTAGGCCGGAAGCGGTTCAGAGCCACAGGCCAACGGGGAGACACCTCATGTAGCAGTTATTGTCCGCCAAGGTACGATGGAACATTGATACGGCTGAACTGGATGATGTGTGTGTGTGTTTGTGTGTGTGAAGTGCAGACTCAACCTCACTTTTCTCTGTCCATAGAGAGGGTTGGAGTTGAACTTATAACAGTTAAAAGAGCCATGATGGCGTAGAGGTTAGAATGCAATTCCCTTTTATAGAGAATTACTCTATGATTCTAAAGGAAGCTGTATTTCCTTTTCGTTCTTTTGCCTTGTGCTTCAGTTTCGTTGCCTTATGCAATAATTTTATTTCCTCCCTTTCTATGCTTTGTTTTGCATTATTGAATCCGAAAGGGAATACAGGTAGTTCTTAACCCACGACCACAATGGAGCCCAAAGTTTCTGTTGTTAAGTAAGGCATTTGTTAAATGAGATTTGCCTCATTTTACGGCCTTTTTGGCCACCTTTGTTAAGTGAGTCGCTGCAGTTGATAAATTAGTAACAAGGTTGTTAAGTGAATCTGGCTTCCTCATTGACTTTGGCTTGTCAGAAGGTCGCAAAAGGGGCTCACACGACCTTGGGACACGGCAACGGTCGTAAGCATGAAACAGCTGCCAAGCATTTGAAATTTGATCACACGATCATGGGGATGCTGCAGAGGTCTTGACTATGACAAAGGTCATGTCACTTTTTTCATTGCTGTTGTAACTTTGAGCAGTTACTAAATGAACTGTTCTGAATCGTGGACTATCTGTAGCGTTATGACTCTATGGTTATCAGTTCAGTTCAGACAACCTGGGCCAGAAAGATCCTATGTGCTTTCTAGCCTATGGCCACTAGGAGGCAGACTCTTTTAAAATGAGTCAGCTAAGAGGAATACTGAGCCACGGTGGTGCAGTGGTTAGAGTGCAGTACTGCAGGCTACATCTGCCGGCTGCCTGCAATTTGGTGGTTCAAATCTCACCAGATTCAAGATCGACTCAGCCTTCCATCCTTCTGAGGTGGGTAAAATGAGGACCCAGATTGTTGGGGCAAATATACTGACTGTAAACCATTTAGAGAGGGCTGTAAAGCAGTATATAAGTGTTAAGTGCTATTGCTATTGTTACTGTACATAGCCTTTAGAAGACTCCTGGGGGGGGGGCGCAAATTGAGCAAAAAAACGGTCCTTTTTTCACTCATTTCTGTCTTCCCCAGCTCCCAGGAGCTCTCAGAAAGCCCTATAAAGCCTCTGCAAGGCCATTTTGGTGAAGGGGGCAGGGTTCCTGGAGGCAAAAAAATGCTGTATTCAGTGTATAAGACGCAACCAGATTTTCAGCCTCTTTTTTGTGGGGAAAAGGGAGATTCTTATACCCCCGAAAAATACGGAACCTCTTCGAAACCCTGGTGCGTCTTATAGGCTGAAAAAATACGGAAAATCAATTGTTGTGTTCCGGATGACTCAACCCTCTTCTTTCTCTTTCCCACCAGATGACCGTTCCAAGACCGGCCCAGTAGTAAGTAAACCGGTATCCTTGGAGACTAGTAAATCGGCTTCCCCATCTCCCCCTCCGCCCCTGACCGAGGCGGAGCCTGTGCAGCCGGCCACTGTGACGCTGGTGCGCCCAGAGAGCCCTGTTGCTGTGGACACTAGAGAGGAGCTACTGGAGGTCCCTGAAGACATCCTCGAGCCCGTTAGTACCACCACTACAGTGCCAGGAGGCCTTGTGCCCCCTCCGGAGTCCATCATTTTGGACACAGAACCTCGGGAAGAGGTCGCTGCTAGCCCTGTTTTGGAGATTCCTTCCCAGCCACCCCCAGAAACACAGGTGGATGAAGAGGCGGTAGCAGAAGAAGAGACAGTGGTTACCCAACAGGAGGCGCTTCAACCCGAGGAGCCTCCCGTAACGCTGCCGTGCGCCCCTCCCATTCCTTCTCCTCCGCCGGAGGAGGAGGTGGCCGAAGGGGAGGCCGTGGAGTCGAATGGGGTCTTAGAGGAGGAGCTGCTGGAGGCGATGCCCGAGGTGCCCCCGTGTGAACCAGAACCGGCCATGGAATCCCCCATTGCTCAGCCAGAAGAGCAGGCAATACCTGCCGGGATTGAAACCCCAGAGAAGCAAGAGGCCGAAGAGGCGGAGGAACAGCACGAATCGGATATCAGCCCCATTTCTGAACCCGAAGAGGTGAAGCCCGAGGAGGTGATTGTCCCAGCGGCCGCACCTGCTGTGGAAGAGGAGGCGGAGCCAGAGGAGGAAGTGGAGGAAATGGTCGAGGTCCCAGAGCAGAGTGCCGAACCGGTAGCTGCGCCCTTGGAGACCATGGAAGTGACGACGCAAGGTGAGTATCCACAGCACGTTTTCCCACCCAGCTGGATGCTACCTTTAAGAAGTCTGTGATCTACAGAATGAGGGGGTCCTCGGTGCTCTCTGAGCTTGGCTGTTTTCTTCCAGACATCTCATTAGCCAAACTAGGTAACATCATCAGTGCTAGTAAGGAGTGGGGTTTGTTCTCAGTTTAGTAGCTTGCCCTGCCGGTATTGATGGAAGTGTAGTTTTTCTCCTTGTTAGTTCCTCGATTTAAGTTACTGTTTTTGCTTCTTTGTCTGGTGTTAATCCCTGCTTATCTCTGTGTTGATTGCTGGAGAAGTACAAACTACAAGGAGAAACGCTACCCCTCCACCAACAGCAGCAGGGCAAGCTACTGTCTATAAACTGAGAGCAAAGCCCACTCTTTACTACTAGCACTGATGACGTTACCTAGTTTGGGTAATGAAATGTCTGCAAGAAAAGACATCCAAGCTCAGAGAGCGTCAAGGACCCCCTTCATTTCAACCCAGAGCTACAAATACTCTCCTTTATTGATATGCAGGAATCTTTATTTTCCCTTTTGTAATATAGAGATAGAAATTTCAAGTCTTCCAGGTTGGTTGAACGAAAGCAGGGGCCAGCAACGGCTCTTTCATCCCTCTGCTGTGGCTCCCTGTTGCTGGTCGGCCCCACAATTGATAGGGCTTTCGGTTAGGACAGGTAGAGGATAAAGGATGCCGCGCTAGGAGGAGACTCTATGGTAGGGGGACCCGGACTTCCGGTCGGCTCCAGAATTGAACGGGGGACTCTCCGGTTAGGACCTTTGTGGCTCTTTGACTGTTTAAGGTTGCCGACCCTTGAACTAAAGCATCCAGCATCTGTCACAAAGCCTGGCTGACTGGGGTTACTTAGAGTTCTGGACCACCTCAGAACAATTTCCACGAGCCATTCACAGAATCGGTTTGGGCCAAATTAAGATCCTTCCCCGTAGCTTTAGCTTTGCATGGTCTTTGGCAGGGTGCCATCTTAGATGACTCCATTCAGTGGTACCAGAAGGCTTTGGGTTGGTTACTCCTGCTTTTCACCGTGGGCTGCCATATGTGGGTGATATTTGTGGGCTCGTTGGTACTTTTTGAGCTTAGTTGGTAGCTCCTGAGTTGCTAGTTCCTGAGTTGGCATTATCAACTCAGTAAGCAACAGCTAGTCAAGGAATTGCCAAGAACATTCCCACCAACACTGACCCTTGTATATAAATAGAGAACAAACCCCACTTCCTTTTAGAACTGATAATGTTTGAGTTGAGTTTATTGGTCTTGTATGCCGCCCACTCCCGAAGGACTCCGGGCGGCTTACAATAAACAAGGGAAGGGGATAAATAAACAAAAACAACACTTTAAAATACGCAACGTTCACAGTTACCGTGGGGCTGGAATATTTCACAAGCCCCCCGGCCTGCTGGAGCAGCCAGGGCTTGGTGGCTTTGCGGAAGGCCGGGAGGGTAGTAAGGGTCCGGATCTCCATGGGGAGGTCATTCCAGAGGGCTGGAGCTGCAACAGAGAAGGCTCTCCCCCGGGGAGTCGCCAGCCGACATTGGCTGGCAGATGGAATCCGGAGGAGACCTAACCTCTGAGGTCTAATCGGTCTATGGGAGGTAATCGGCAGGAGGCGGTCTCTCAGGTACCCAGGTCCAATGCCACGTAGGGCTTTATAGGTAACGACCAGCACCTTGAAGCGGGTCCAGAGACTAATGGGTAGCCAGTGCAGCTCGCGGAGGATAGGTGTGACGTGGATGTACCTGGGTGAACCCACAATCGCTCGCGCGGCTGCGTTCTGGACTAACTGAAGTCTTCGAACACTCTTCAAGGGCAGCCCCATGTAGAGCGTGTTACAGTAATCCAGTAATGTTACCTAGGTGGGTAATGAAAAGTCTGCAAGAAAGCATCCAAACTCAGAGAGCCCCCAGGACCCCACAGTTTAACCCTGAATTACAAATATTCTCTCTTCTGGGTGGTATTGAGGGACGCGGTGGCTCAGTGGCTAAGACGCTGAGCTTGCTGATCAGAAAGGTTGACAGTTCGGTGGTTCGAATCCCTACGGGCTACGTAATGGAGTGAGCTTCCATTACTTGTCTCAGTTTCTGCCAACCTAGCAGTTTGAAAGCATGTAAAAATGCAAGTAGAAAAATAGGGACCACCTTTGGTGGGAAGGTAACAGTGTTCTGTGCGCCTTTGGCTTCGAGTCATGCTGGCCACATGACCATGGAGACGTCTTTGAATAGCGCTGGCTCTTTTGCTTTGAAATGGAGATAAGCACCGCCCCCTAGAGTCAGGAATGTCTAACTCATATGTGTGAGGGGGAACCTTTTACCAACCTCTGACTTAGGGTTCCCAAGAGCATGAAGCAAAGTCCTTCTCCTGACTAAAACCCCTTTTATTAATTGACTGTGAATTCTGCTCATTCACATCCAGCCAAGTCTTTCAAGGGAGGATTTACAGCCACAGACCTTCTCTGGCCTGGAGAGCTGCCAGGCCGATATCTGCAAAACCTTGCAAGGAATCTTGGAGAGTCACGAACCAATTAAGCGAACTAAATGTCTCCTGCAAACTCCACTCCCCTTTTGCTCCTCTTTTAATTCCTCTCTGAGGGGCCATTCATTTTTGGCCTTACTCCCAAGCCGACCCCTGTTCTTTAGCTGTTCCCTTCGTCTGGCAACTCTGTGCATGCGCACACTGGGAACAGGCTCCAGCTGTTCTTCTGCCTCACTGATGTCTGACTCTGAAGGCAGCTGATAACTGTCAGAGGGCCCTGGCCCCCTCTCTGCCTCCAACACAGAGCCCTCCTCAGAGCCTTCCCCAGACTCCAGGACTGGCCAGTCTTCCTCTCCAATTACCTCCAATTACCTCCAATAGACCGATTAGATCCCACAGATTAGGCCTCCTCTGAATTCCATCCGCTGGCCAATGCCGACTGGCGACTACCCGGAGGAGAGCCTTCTCTGTGGCTGCTCCGACCCTCTGGAACGAGCTCCCCGTGGAGATTCGAACCCTCACCACCCTCCAGGCCTTCTGCAAAGCCCTTAAAACCTGGCTGTTCTGACAGGCCTGGGACTAAAGAGCTGTTGCCCCCGTCTCGAATGGTATGACTGTTGTGTGTTTTTAAATTATGTATTGCTATGTTTCGTCTTTTTATTTTCTGTCTGTACCCCCCTTCCCTGATTTGAATTGTGAGCCGCCCTGAGTCCCCTTTGGGGAAAAGGGCGGCATATAAATCAAATCAAATCAAATCCAACCTCCTCACTCTCCAAATCTGCTGCCAGCTCCCTTGGCCGGCCACAACAGGTATTTTCTGTACACCAAGGAATTTATTGTCTTCCGAGTGTTTAAGCACTTCTGCCTTTGCTGGTTGGTCCCTTTCCCATCTTATAAAAGGTTCAAGGGCTGATCTCCCAAAATATCCCAAATAGATGCGATAGATGCCACGGCTTCTTCCTGCGATGCAACATCCTCTTATCTCTGCCATGAGCTATGCTTCTTTTTCCATCCCTGGAAAATGGCTTCAGAGCAGGACTTCGCACTAACTTCTTGTTTATTGCCTGGAGTGCCTTTCCTCGTTAATCTGGACTTACCCGTAGCTCTTGTGTCTCTCCATCCCTCTGTATAATTCCCTAGTAGCCGTATCGGTGCCAAAGAGGAAGCGAAAGTTGAAGGATCTGAACAAGAAGGAAGCCGTAGGAGATTTGCTGGATGCATTCAAAGAGGTGCGTAGCCTGCATGTTACCAGGGGGAAATTAATTAATGACTAATGCAATGATTAATGAAATGTTTCTGAACCTTTGCAACTGTTTAAGATGGCTGGACTTCACCTCCCAGAATTCCCATATTGTAATATGTGTTTTCTTTTATATTGTACACCGCCCTGAGTCCTTGGAAGAAGGGCGGCATATAAATCCAATAAACCTAAACCTCTATCATTATCTCTATCCTATCTATAATTATCTATCATATCTATCTGTCTATCATTTTATCACCATCCATCCATCTATCTAGCTATCCTCTATCATTATCTCTATCCTATTTATAATTATCATATCTTTCTGTCTATCCTTTTACCATCCATCCATCTAGCTATCCTCTATCGTTATCTCTTTCCTATCTATAATTATATCTATCCGTCTATCATTTTATCATCATCCATCCATCCATCCACCCATCCATCCATTATCTATCTTCTATCTATCATTATCTCTATCCTATCTATAATTATCATATCTGTCTATCCTTTTATCACCATCCATCTATCCATCCATTATCTATCTATCTTCTGTCATTATCTCTATCCTACCTATAATTATCTATCGTATCTATCCGTCTATCATTTTATCATCATCCATCCACCCACCCATCCATCCATTATCTATCTTCTATCTATCATTATCTCTATCCTATCTATATTTATCATATCTGTCTATCCTTTTATCACCATCCATCTATCCATCCATTATCTATCTATCTACTGTCATTATCTCTATCCTATCTATAATTATCTATCGTATCTATCTGTCTATCATTTTATCATCATCCTTCCGTCCACTCATCCATCCATTATCTATCTTCTATCTATCATTATCTCTATCCTATCTATAATTATCTATCATACCTATCTGTCTATCTTTTTACCATCCGTCCACCCATTTATCTATCCTCTATCATTATCTCTAACCTATATATCTATCTGTCTATCATTTTATCATCCATCCATCCACCCATCCATCCATTATCTATCTTCTATCTATCATTATCTCTATCCTATCTATAATTATCATATCTGTCTATCCTTTTATCACCATCCATCCATCTATCCATCCATTATCTATCTATCTTCTGTCATTATCTCTATCCTATCTATAATTATCTATCATATCTGTTTATCCTTTTCATCATCCATCCATCCATCCATCCATCCATCCATCCATCCATCCATCCATCCATCCATCCATCCATCCATCCATCTATCTATCTATCTATCTATCTATCTATCTATCTATCATAGCGCTTTTCAAGTCCTGAATTGCCTGTGAACCTTGTGGGTTTCAGTTGTCACTGTCTTGCTGTTGAAGAACGCACCAATTTCCTTTTGAGCTTAGAGATGACAGATGAATACGCCTCCTCCTCCTCCTGCAGAGAAAGGCGTTCGTTGCCACCTAGTTCATAGGATCTCTTTGGCTTTACCCCTCTTAGGTCAGCGAGGGGGGCTCTGAGACCGAGAACAATCCCCCAGTCCCAGCCCCAGAGCCTGAGGAACCTGCCCCAGCTCGCTCCCAGGAGGAAGCCGAGGAGACCTGGGAACAGAAGGAGGACAAGATGGATCCCGAGAAGCTGAAGCAAGCGGATCAAAAGTACCGCTACAAGGAAGGTGAGCCAGGTCTGAGCAGCACTTACAATTTGGGAAAGGTGGGGAGGGGGGGGGGCTTCCCATTGAGTCTTCTGTGATGACCTCCCTTTTGAGCCATCGTGTCTGGGCCACTGATAACTCTGATGGAACTGAGGATCTGAGCAGACTCATTACCCAAGGAGTGGTTGGCTTTTCTTAGATTACAGCCATGGTGTTGTGGTGGCCCACCAGCAGCCAACGGAGCTGGCAGCAGAGTCAGACAGTGAGGAGGTTTGGGGAGGAGCATGGGCCAGTCCTGAGGGTTGGGGAAAGCTCAGACGAGGGCTCTGCGTCGGAGGCAGAGATGGAGCTAGACAGCAGCAAGGCAGAAGAACAGCTGGAGCCTGTTCCCAGTGTGCGCATGCGCAGAGCTGTTAGAAGATAAGAACAACTAAGAAAGCAGGGCCGACGTGGGAGTAAAGCCACACCTTGGAGGTGATTGGCCCCTCCTTTGGGAAACAAAAGACGAGTGATTGGGGAGGGGGCTTTTGCAGGAAACAATCAGTTAATTCCTTAATTCCGTCATGTTCAAGAGAGAAAAGTTCTGTTTGTAACTATAAGAGATTCTGTGCCAAGTGTTGCCTTGCCCTGTGGTTTGGAACTATTACTTTGGCAGCTCGCCAAATGAGATAAGGTTGGTATTTGATAAACAACCCTCTGAAAGACTGTTTGATAAGCTTTGCTGGCTATGAATGAAAGGAATTCACAGTCGTGTCAATAAAAGAGGATTTGCAGGGACCAAGACTTTGCTTCTGAATGGCGCTGGGCCCGGCTGGAAAGGGGGTTTGCCGGGTGGCTGCTCATGAGTGTGGTCGCTTCATGGCTGCTGTGTTGCACTCCTGCGACAGCGCAACACAGCCATTCGCTCATGAGGCTATGCCCGGCTCTTTGGGAGCCCGCTTGCAAGAGATCAGCCGCCCAGCAACCCCAAAACAAACCCTCCCCTCATAATAAGGCCCAAGCCATATTTTGTGTGTAAAAAGAAAATAAGACCCTGTCTTATTTTCGGGGAAACACGGTACTCAAAGTGTCCGCTACTGGTTCTCCAGAACTGGTCAGAATCTGCTGAATGCCACCATCTGGCTAATTAACCTTCTTAAACTCGGGCTTATTTTTGGTGTAGGGCTTATATTACGAGCATCCTGAAAAAATCACGCTAGATCTTATTCTCCGATTGGGTCTTATTTTCGGGGAAACACAGGAGCACATTTGAGTGTTAAAGCCAGCAAACATCTATAACATTATATCTCAACCTCAGCAACTTTTAAAATCTATGGACTCCCAACTCCCAGAATTCCCCAGCCAGCATGGCTGGCTGGGGAATTCTGGGAGTTGGGAGTCCACAGATTTTAAAGTGGTCATAATTGAAAAACATTGGCCATGCAAACAAGCGAAGCACCGTTCGCGAGACGCAGGCAGCACACGAAACCACGCCCCCCCCTCCGGTCCGCGGGAAAAAAACCCTCCCTCTACAGATCCCTGCTGCCCGACAAGTTCAGGGCCGCCACTCCTGTATATATGACCTACTTGAAGGATGCTCCGGTTTCAGCCTTTGTGCTCTTATTTCCCTTAACAGAGCAGTGGAAGCCCTTGAACCCCGAAGAAAAGAAGAGATACGACCGGGAATTCCTGCTGGGGTTTCAGTTCATGTTTGCCAGCATGCAAAAGCCGGAAGGATTACCCCAAATCAGCGACGTGGTGTTGGAAAAGGTCTGTCCCTCCACTTCCTTTTCCTCGGATGTCCATCAGAATCCTCCCTCCCTCCCTCCTTCCCCTCCCTCCCTCCCTCTCTCTCTCTCTCTTTCTCTCTCTCTCTCTCTCGTATGAGATGATCGAAGAATTCCTTTGCTAGAGTTTCTTTTTTTTATTGTTAAAAAGTTTTAATAAGTTTTACAATAGTATACCTTTCCCCTTCCCTCCCTCCCCCCCCCCCAACCTCCCAGAGCAAATACAGGGTATAAACATTTAACAATCACACACTGAAATAAACTAATTAACTTTAGCATCGTACCTTCGCTTGTACTTTAACTCCCCTTTTGTAAAGCGAACTTTAAATGAATTGTAACATTCCTTGTTCATTCATTCATAAGCTAACTGAAATTTCTTAGTCCCATATTTATGTTGAATATATTCAGTCCATCTTCTCCATTCCATCTTGTATTTCTCATCTGAGTGGTCTTTGAGGTATGCTGATATTTTAGCCATCTCAGCTAAGTTTGTTACTTTTAACGTCCATTCTTGAATAGTAGGCAATTCTTCCATCTTCCAGTACTGCGCCACCAACAATCTTGCTGCCCCGCCTTAGGTATAAAAGCTGGCTTGATGATTTTGGGCCAATCACGAGGAGAATGTGAGTTCTATAGTCATGAAAACTAGCTGAGTGACTTTTGGCTAGTCACACACTCACCCCTACCCACTTCACCAGGTTGTTGTTGTGTATGTGTGTATGGGTGGGTGGGGGGGAATATGAAGAGGAAGGTAGGTTGTGTTGTTCTACTTCGAGTTATTTCTAAAAATAATAAAGGCGGGACGCAGGTAAATAAAAAATTAAACTCTCCTCCAAAAACTAGGAAACAGAAACTACAGGTTGACCTCTGGTCCCTTCCAGGGATGTCGTGCCCAGCTCTTACCTGAGCCAGGAAATGAATGGTGGACTCTGACCAAGGCAAAATTGCCCATCCCAGTTTTAGGCAACATGGGATGGTGGGATGTGGTGGCTCAGTGGCTAAGACGCTGAGCTTGTCAATCAGAAAGGTCGGCAATTCAGCGGCTTGAATCCCTAGCGCCGTGTAACGGTGTGAGCTCCCGTGACTTGTCCCAGCTTCTGCCAACCTAGCAGTTCGAAAGCACGTAAAAAAATGCAAGTAGAAAAATAGGGACCACCTTTGGTGGAAAGGGACCTTCGGGGTTGAGTCATGCTGGCCACATGGCCACGGAGACATCGCCAGAAAGCGCTGGCTCTTTGGCTTTGAAACAGAGATGAGCCCTGCCCCCTAGAGTTGGGAACGACTAGCACGTATGTGCAAGGGGAACCTTTACCTTGAGATGGTGGGATAATGAAGACTGCTATGATTTGTCCCAGAAAGTTGTGATGGATCTGCAGTTCTTTTGAAGTCACAGAATTTCAAGACTTATAGGTTATAGGCAATCAACTCTTTTGTAAACCATCATAGGCCTCTCATGTTAATTTGTCCTGCTTTTTGCCTTCTAGGTGAACAAGATGCCCCTGCGTCCCCTGGACCCTGTACGTTTGAGCACCATGAACTGTGGACCAGACTTCACACCCTCTTTTGCCAATCTGGGCCGTCCAGCCCCACCCAACCGTGGACCGGTATGTTCCTTTGAAGGTCTTATCCTGGTGAGAGGCGTTTCCTGCCCTCCGGGTCTGCATGATGAACTCCAAATTAGTGCCATCGTGTCTGGGCCACTGATGCTCTGTGATGGAACCGAGGAACTGATCTGGCAACCCAAGTTGTTTTACCCGAACATAGCTTTTGGGCGGGGAGGGGAGGAGATAGCTTCTAACTATGGAGCCCATGCTTCTCTTTAGAATGCTTGTTTCGGCAATGTTTGTAAAATCAATCTTTCTTTCTCCCTCTTTTCTTTCTTTCTCCCTCTTCTCTCTCTCCCTTTACTTCTCCCCCTCTCTCTTCTCTCTTTCTCTTTTTCTCTCTCCCTCTTTTCTTTCTCTCCCATCTCTCTCTCTCTCTTCCCTCTTCTCTCTCTTTCTCTCCCCCCTTTTCTCTTTCTCTCCCTCCCGCCCTTTTCTCTTTCTCCCTCTTATCTTTCTCTCTCTCTCCTTCTCCCTCTTCTCTTTCTCTCACTCCCTCTTCTCTTTCTCTCACTCCCTCTTTTCTTTCTTTCTCTCCTCCCTTCCCCCTCCCCTCTTTTCTTTCTCTTTCTCCCTCTTCTCTTTCTCTCCTTCTTCTTCTCTTTCTCTCTCCCTCTTCTCTCTCTCCCTTTCCTATTCCCCCTTTCTCTTCTCTTTTTCTCTCTCTCCCTCTTTTCTTTCTCTCCCATCTCTCTTCTCTCTCTCTTCCCTCTTCTCTCTCTTTCTCTCCCCCCTTTTCTCTTTCTCTCCCTCCCGCCCTTTTCTCTTTCTCCCTCTTATCTTTCTCTCTCCTTCTCCCTCTTCTCTTTCTCTTACTCCCTCTTTTCTTTCTTTCGCTCCTCCCTTTACCCCCTCTCCCCTCTTTTCTTTCTCTTTCTCCCTCTTCTCTTTCTCTCTCCTTCTTTTTCTCTCTCCCTCTTCTCTCTCTCCCTTTCCTTCTCCCCCTCTCTCCTCTTCTCTCTCTTTCTCTCTCCCCTCTTCTCTTTCTCTCCCTCCCACCCTTTTCTCTTTCTCTCTCTCCTTCTCCCTCTTCTCTTTCTCTCACTCCCTCTTTTCTTTCTTTCTCTCCTCCCTTTCCCCCCTCTCTCTCCCCTCTTTTCTTTCTCTTTCTCCCTCTTCTCTTTCTCTCTCTCTCCTTCTCCTCCTTCTCTTTCTCTCTCCCTCTTCTCTCTCTCCCTCCCTCTGTCCTGCCTCACAGCCGGCTGGGCCAGGACAACGGCGTTCCCAGCAAAGCTTGCGGAAGGAGCCTCGTAAGATTATTACCACAGTGTCTCTGAATGAAGATGTGAAGTTGAACAAGGCTGAGAAGGCTTGGAAGCCCAGCAGCAAGCGTGCCAGTGAAGTAGAAGATCCTGAGAACATAAAAACTCAGGTAGGTATTAGTCAATCAATCAGTCAGTCAGTCAGTCAAACAATCATAATAGAGCCGGAAGGGACCGTAGAGGTCTTCTAGTGCAACCCCCTGCTCAAATAGGAGACACTATACCATTGCAGAGAGGTGCTTGTCCAGTCTCTTCTTAAAAACCTCCAGTATTGGAGGAACCCACAACTTCTGGAGGCAACCTGTTCCATTGATTGGGGATTTTGCAGTAACCTGCCACGCCCACAAACCCATGCCCACCAAGCCACGCCCACAGAACCGATAGTAAAAAAAATTGAATCCCACCACTGTATTTCAGCCTTCTTCTCAGGACCACCTACAAGCTTGACATCTTGTCATTTATCAAGAAAACCAGAACTCACGATGGTGTGGTTCAGATGTGGTGTTCAGCAGGTTCTGACCAGTGGAAATGTTCAGTAGTTCGAAGAACTGATAAATACCACCTCTGGCTGGCCCTGCCCCCATCTATTCTCTGCCTGCCAAGTCCCAGCTGATTGGGAGGAAATGGGGATTTTGCAGTATCTTTCCCCTGCCACGCCCACCAAGCCACGCCCACCAAGCAATGCCATGCCCACCAAGCCACGCCCATAGAACCGGTAGTTAAAAAAAATTGAATCCCACCACTGGGCAAAACTCAACAAATTTCTCACTTAGCAATATAAATTCTGGGCTCAATTGTAGTTGTAAGTCAAGGACTATCTGTACAGGCAGAACTGAATTGGAACCAACATTTCCATGGCTAGGTAAGGTGGTTACTAAATGAGTTGCGCCTGAAATTTATGACCTACCTTGCCAGGGTCGTTAAGCAAATCGCTGCAGTTCAGTGGCTCGCACCGTTGTCAAACAGATCTGGCATTGATTTTACTGATCTGGGAAGGTCACAGCTGGTGATTACAAGACCCTGGGATGGTGCAAAGGGAAACAGACTATCAAGTGGTTGTGTGGGGTCTCTGGCATTGCTTTGAGCTCTAAGCCACATAGTGCTTATCAGCCCTTATATTCCCTCTGCCCACAGGAGCTCTTCCGACGGGTACGCAGCATCCTCAACAAGTTGACACCGCAGATGTTCCAGCAGCTGATGAAGCAGGTCACCGAGTTGTCCATTGACACGGAAGAACGTCTCAAGGGCGTCATTGACCTCATCTTCGAGAAGGCCATTTCTGAGCCAAACTTCTCCGTTGCCTATGCCAACATGTGCCGTTGCCTTATGGGGGTAAGATCTCCAGGAATCAAGGCCCACCAATTCTCACAGGTGTTACACGCTCCCACCTCCCCTTCTAAAGTACAGTGGATTTAACTGCCTTCCAGGATAGGGTGTGTAGATGCTGATAACGGGTGGTTGTAGCCCAGTTGTCACATATAGCATCTCCACTTAGATCAGGATTTCCCAACCTTGGCCATTTTAAGATGTGTGGACTTCCCCAGGCTGGCTGGGGAATTCTGGGAGTTGAAGTCCACACACCTTAGAATGTCAAAAGCTTGACTTAGATACTATAGGTAAGCGGGAAGGTCCATTCCCAGAATTTCGAAGTCCCCTATAACCAAGTTGCTAGAAGTTACCTAGTTCAGGAGTCCCCAACTCTTAAGTTTGTGTCCTACTACTGGGCCGTGGTGTGTTCAGAACTGGGCCGTGAAAGGGGCAGGTTAGTGTCAGAGTCTGCAGGAGAAATCACATCCGGAGAACACACACAAATAACTGATTCAGCAGGATTCATTAACTTCTTTATATACATAATAACACATGAACAAATGTACAATACCAACGTGGTAGAGAGGAGAGATTGTAAAGAGTTTCAATTCAGAGAGGAGACTAGATTACCGTATTTTTTGGAGTATAAGACACACCTTTTTCCCTCAAAAAAAAGGGGGGGGTGAAAATCTGGGTGCGTCTTATATACTGAATACAGCATTTTGGGCCTCCCGAAACCCCAACCCCTTCACCAAAAAAAGGGCGTGCATAGCCTTTAAGAGTGCTGCTGGGGGCTGGGGAGGGCAGAAATGAGCGGAAAATGGTTTTTGCCCCCCCCTCCAGCCCCTAGGAGTACTCTGTAAGCCTTCTAAAGGCTATGCATGCCCCCCCCCTTTTTTTTTGAGAAAAAACAGGCCTTTTTTTGCTCATTTTTGGGGGGACCCCCAGGAGCACTCTATAAGCCTCCTAAAGGCTATCCATACTTTCGTGAAAAATGAGCCATTTTTGGGAGGTCTGCAGAGTGCAGAAACTTTTTAAAATTTGCCTCTTCAAAATCTTGGTGCATCTTATACTCAGGTGCGTTTTATACTCCGAAAAATATGGTACTTCCCTTGCACTGACTCAGAGCTACATAGGAGCTGAGCCTGCAGGCACCTTTTTAAAAAGTTTCTGCCCAGGAGGGCTTATTTTTGGAGGAGGGCTTATTTTAGCACATGCACTTAAAAGCCCGATTGGGCTTATTATCTGGGGAGGTCTTATTTTCAGGGAAACAGGGCAGTAAACAAGTTAATGTCCTATGAGCATAAACCCTATGTGATAGGATTGCGACCAGATAATAAATTTCTTGTATGCGGTACTTGGACTAATGGGCATTCGGAGAGCTTACCTGGCTGTCTTCTCATGGTGATCCTCAACTGTCTTTTTCCTTCAGCTAAAAGTCCCCACCACTGATAAACCTAGCGTCATGGTGAACTTTCGCAAGGTACTCTTGAACCGCTGCCAGAAAGAGTTTGAGAAAGACAAGGATGATGATGAGATTTTTGAGAAGAAGCAGAAGGAGATGGATGAAGCGGCTACCGTAAGTGAGCTGGAACATAAGGATCTGGAGCTTGGGTTCCAAGGCCTAAAGGATGCTGACATTTTAGGCTTGTTTCCTTCCTTCCTTCCTCCCTCTCTCTTTTCCTCCCTTCCCTCCCTCCCTCTCATTGCCTGTCATTATCTGTCTATATCTATCCATCCATCTATCTACATCATGTATCATTCACCTATCAATCATCCATCAGCTAGCATCTTCCCGGCTCTATTTCTATCATTATCTATAACTTATCAATCATTTCTGTCATTTATTTATAGCTATAATTTCATGTTTGTATGTGTCTATTCCTTCCTTCCTTCCTTCCTTCCTTCCTTCCTTCCTTCCTTCCTTCCTTCCTTCCTTCCTTCCTATCTCTATCTATCTATCTATCTATCTATCTATCATCTATCTATCTATCTATCTATCTATCTATCTATCTATCTATCTATCTATCTATCTATCTATCTATCTATCTATCTATCTATCTATCTAATTTGCTTAGCTCCCCATCTCACCAAAAGCAACACTAGGAGGCACATAACAATCAGATTAAAATCGCAAATCTTAGTATAGCCTTTATTGTCATTGTACATCATGTATACAACATGATGTTTTTCGCCCTCCGGAGGCTTCCCTGAAGCTACTTGGCAACAGTCTTCTGGTTTGTGCGTTGGGCTGTTTTTCTCCCTCCGGAGGCTTCAAGGAAGCTTCCTGAAGCCTCCGGAGGGAGAAAAATGACCCAACGGGCAACCCGGAAGTCCATTCCCGAACTTCCGGTTTGCGTGTTGGGTTGTTTTCCGCCCTCCCCAGGCTCCTAGAAAGCCTTGAGCCTGGTGAGAGCAAAAAAGGATCTACTGGGCCCACTGGAAGTAGGAAAACAGGCCATTTCTGACTTCCCGAGGGCCTCCGGGGTAGTCTGTTTTAGCCCTCCCCAGGCTCCAAGGAAGCCATGCGCAGGGGTCACGGCATGGGGCGGGGACATTAAATTATGGGGATGCTTTTGGCACCCCAGGCGAAAAAGGTTCGCCATCACTGCTCTAGGAAGTGAAGTTCACGGATCTGCTGTTGGAAAAAAGGAGAATTGATTTGAATCCCACTAGCCAAGGTGGCGCAGTGGTTAAATGCAGCACTGCAGGCTACTGCTAGATCAGCAGTTCAGCGGTTCAAATCTCACCGGCTCAGGGTTGACTCAGCCTTCCATCCTTCCGAGGTGGGTAAAATGAGGACCCAGATTGTTGGGGGCAATATGCTGACTCTCTGTAAACCGCTTAGAGAGGGCTGAAAGCCCTATGAAGCGGTATATAAGTCTACTGCTATTGCTATATTGCTATAGCCTCAAATGGACAACTTATCAGGCCATCACCCCATTCATTTTATGCACAACGTCTCTAGACGTGGGGAGTTGTTAAAAAAAATGGCTGAAACGGATGGTTTTTAAGTGAAGGGTTTTGAAAAGTCATTTTATCCACAGTCAACCGTTAAATCTCCTCTTTGTTCGGCAGCCTGAAGAGAAAACCCGCCTAAAGGAGGAGCTGGATGATGCAAGGGACAAAGCCCGCCGGCGCTCTCTTGGCAACATCAAGTTCATTGGGGAGCTTTTCAAGCTCAAGATGCTGACGGAGGCCATCATGCACGACTGCGTGGTGAAGCTGCTGAAGAACCACGACGAGGAGTCCCTGGAGTGTCTCTGTCGGCTGCTGACGACCATCGGCAAAGACCTGGACTTTGAGAAGGCCAAGGTACTTCTTCTTCACCCCTTTGCTGCGGAAGGGAGAAAGCAGTGATTCCTCTTATCCTGTAAGGCAGTGTTTCTCAACCTTGGCCACTTGAAGATGTCCGGACTTCAACTCCCAGAATTCCCCAGCCAGCGAATGCTGGCTGGGGAATTCTGGGAGTTGAAGTCCGGACATCTTCAAGTGGCCAAGGTTGAGAAACACTGCTGTAAGGAGCATTAGATGCCCCTTGCGTTTTAGGTACCCATAGAGATTCTCAAGTCATCCAGATTGTGGGTATCCGAAAGGTGCTTCTTTTTTTTTTCTCCCAAGAGTTCCTGGTTTTTCTTTAAATGTTGCAGCAGATTGAGGTTTGTAATCTACTTACGAAAGACCAGGACTTGAGACCCCAAAGGTGAGAGAAACAGGTTTATTGGATGCATCGAGTTCAGCGTGTTCACACACCAACATCTGAACTGGCCTGGCTACGCCCAGGGCAGTGATTTTATACCTTTAATCAAACTTCGTCAATCAGAGGGCGTTTAAAGAGGTGTATTCATACAAAACGTAAAAAACCCCTGTTCAGAACAGGGAAGTACATCTTGGAAAAATACAAAAGCAGATATTCATACAAAAGTATCAAAAACAGGAAAGCTGATTTCATACCAACAGTTTTCTGTAACTTCTCTGTTCTATCTCTCACCCACGTCTGCTTCCTGTGCCCCTCCTTTACAGAGTCTTGCCACACTGTTCAGCCCTATTTGTAACTTATGAGGAAGTTGGGGAGAAGGTTCACTGCAGCTAAAAGTCATCTTTGGGACTCTAGGGCACTGGACTAAAAGCCAAACTAAAATGAATTTATAAGGTCCATTCTATTAAGACCACCTAACCTGGCCAGCCACTGGTGGGTTTACCTGTGCAACCCATGCTGTATCATAAAGACGTTTCACTTCTCATCCAAGAAGCTTCTTCGGCTCTGACTGGATGGTGGAGAATGGAAGGATTTATATTCCTTGCAAGACAGCTGGTCATTTGCATCCTATTAGAGAGTTGAGGCCACTTGGGTGGGGGTATCTTGTGTCCTCAGGGTCACCCAAGTAGTGCAAATGGATATGGAGCTGTGCTTTCGGCTTAACTTAAAGCTCCACATCCATTTGCACTACTCAGGTTTTTAGCTTTTATAGCTCTCTGTTGTGGCCCAGCAGGAGCCGTTGGAGCTGCCACCAGACTCCGACAGCGAGGGGCTCTATGAGTCGGCTCTGGAGGATGTGGAGGACCCTGGACAGGGTTCCAACTCCGAGCAGGGTGCAGAGAGGCTGGTTAGCCACCAGGGAGGCCCCTGAGCCTTGGAGCAGTGGGGAGGAGGAGACAAGGGAGTGTGATCCTGACGTCATGCATTGGAGCAGTGGGGAGGAGACAAGGGAGTTGGTTCTGGATGTCCGGCAACGGCGGGCTAACAGGCGTAAAGAACAGTTACGCAGTTACAGGAGATAATTGAACTCAGCTGGTGGTAATTAGGCTCCTCTCAAGACTATAAAAGGAATGACTTTCCACACGCTCGTCGCAGGAATCAACGTATTTATTAGAGCTGGAGAAACTATCGTGGCTAGCTTGGCAGGCTGGATTGCTGCCAAGGTTGGTCTGTGCTGAATTGCTGCCAACGTCTAATCTGTGCTGGATTGCTACCAAGGTCTAGTCTGTGTGTTAATAAATCCTTGAAGTATCTTTATCTTGGCGTGCTTTCATGTAAGCAGAGGGGAGTCAGAACAGTTCCCTATCCTCCATTGCCTTCCTATCGGTTTTAACATCTGTAATAGTGTAATAACAGTTGTGCTCACAGTTGTAACAATAATTGTTCATATCACCATTATATTTACATTATAGTCGATACTTTAAGTTTGATAGTAATTAGTAACTTTGGTTAATTTTTATTCAATACTTGTTTAGAAAAAGCAAAAAAAACCACCCTTCAATTTCCTGTTTTGGCTTCTGTTTTCTAGCCACTTATACATTCTATTCCATATTTTATAATAATCCTTTCTAATTATTGTTTTCAGTGCTGTTGTAACTTAGAACGGTCGTTAAAGGAACCGTTGTAACTCAAGAACAGCCTGTACTGTTTCTAGCATGTTGTCCCTATTCATTTCTTTTTGTCCCGCACCAAATAAGCAAACACACTTCCATTTCTTGCTCTTTAGCCTCGAATGGATCAGTACTTCAACCAGATGGAGAAAATAATCAAGGAGAAGAAAACGTCCTCGCGGATCCGGTTCATGCTGCAGGATGTGATTGACCTCAGGCGGGTAAGGTGCAGGTAGCAGCTCAATTTTGGACCCTGGGCTAGATGGCAGTCCCCTCCCTCTCTTCTGGGACAGGCCAGCTGGGTAAATAAATTACAAGCCTCTACCACCCAAGGCTAGCTGGGTGGAATTGGGGGGGCCTTGGCGCCCTCTGTGTTTGGTTGTTTTCTTGCAGACGTTTCATTACCCAAACTAGTAACATCACCAGGGCTAGAGTGGAACTATTTCCCCCAGTGTTTTTTTTTTAATTTTTTATAAATATCTCAAATCAGTGCGTCAACAGTGTGGCACCTGAGTGTCATATATTCTAATGCAAATAAACCTAATAAAGATAATCATAATTATTGCATTCAATCAACTTATGTATTTCTAATAATAATACGCATTTACATTAGGTTACAGTTGATCCTTTTTCAATCCTTCCACATTTTCTCTTGTTATTACTGTCATTTTGTTATATATAAATGTACGTACCAATATTCCCCCTTCTCTTATTTCTATCACTTATTCTAGCTTTTAATCATGTCACCCTTTCTTAAACAACTTTTTCTCTCTTTCCTATCTAACTTCTAATCATGTCACCTACCTTAAAAAAAAAAAAAAGAAAAGAGAGAGAAAAGGAAAGGCAAATCAAAACAACAACAAAAAAGAGAAATCATACATTGTCTCTTGCCCGCTTCAATACTTTAATTGGTATGCTTTAAAAGGAGAGGGAAAGGGGAAAACAAATCAAAACAACAGTAAAAAAAACATCATCTATCCATTGTCTCTTGTCCGCTTCAATACTTTAATTGCTATGCTTTTTTTTTTACTAGCCAGAGTGGAGTTATTAATGGTAGAGGTTAATAACTTCTCTCCTGCTTTCCTATCACCTGATACACTGTGTCTCAACCAGGGGTGGGTTTCAACCGGTTCGCGGCGGTCCCTGCGAACCGGTTGGTCGGCGAACCTGGAAGTAAGTAACTTCCGGGAACGGCGAAGGGCCCGCTCGCCCGCCCGCGCTCCTTACCCGGTTTTGACGAGTTCTGCGCTTCCACGCATGCGCAGGACGCATACAGCGCCTGCGCGATCCTCCAGGAGCAGCTGGAGCATCGCACAGACGCTAGTACACATGCATGTACCGCGCGCGTGCACGAGGACGTCGCCGGCCCCATTCCAACCGAACCGGTTGGAACGGGGCTAGAAACCCACTCCTGGTCTCAATCCTACCAGCTTTCTTAACTTTCTTAAAGTGGACTTCAACTCCCAGGATTCCCCAGCTAGCATAGCATGGTTGGCTGAAGAATTCTAGGAGTTGAAGTGCACAAGTCTTCAAGTTTTACCGAGTTTGGCGACCCCTGATTTAGCACACATAAAAGTGTGAAAAACCAGGGTGGTGGCAGCAGGCACCAATTTGACCACTCTTGGGTCAAGATTAAAATTTGGGGGTGGGGGGCAAAAATGTGGAGTCGAGAAAGAGACATCTAACTGGGGAAATCTGCCCTAAGCCATCTTTACCCAAAGAGGCCTAGTTGGAAATTGTCCTTTCAATGCTGGCTGGGGAATTCTGGGAATTTGAAGTCCACAAGTCTTAAAAATTCTCACCTTTGGACGGCCCTGTTTTAAAGTATTGAAGTGCAATCGATAACAGGAAAGAAAGACTAACATAGGAATATGACCAGGAGCTGTGCTGTCCGTCACCCTTTCTCTCATCTCTCATCTGATGGTCCGCCATCATCAGTTTCACGCAGCCGAGCGATCTGCCTGCGGTAATGCCTCTCCCTGCTTTTCCTTATGCCTTTTGCAGAACAGTTGGGTGCCAAGGAGAGGGGATCAGGGTCCTAAGACCATTGACCAGATTCACAAGGAAGCCGAGATGGAGGAACACCGGGAGCACGTTAAAGTGCAACAGCTAATGTCCAAGGACAAGAGGAGAGGGCCTCCAGGCCCATCTGCAGGTGAGGCGGAATCCAAGAGAAATAGATGCTGCCTCGAGTATTTTCCAATGTTCTGACCGAGGCTTCCCAAGATCGTGAAGCCGAGTCCTCGTCCCGATAAAACCCCTTTTATTTAGGTTAAAGGGAATTCCTCTCCAGCAAACTCCCGGCCAACAGTCTTTCAAGAGATTTCACAACTACAGGCCTTTACCAGGCTTGGAGAGCTGCCAGGCCGATATCTTCCAAACACCATGCTGTAGCAGCAATTACTTGGCAAGAAGTCAGGAACAGATCTTCACCCTATTGAATTGAACTCATTGTCCCCTGCAAACTCCACTTCCCTTTCGTTCCTCTTTTATTCCCTATGGGAGGGGCCATTCATCGTCCACCTGTGGCTTTACTTTTGAGTTGACCCTTGTTCTTTAGATGAACTCTTCTCCTGGCAGCTCTGCACATGCGCACACTGGGATCAGGCTCCAGCTGTTCTTCTGCCTCACTGATGTCTGACTCCGAAGGCAGCTGATAACTGTCAGAGGGCCCTGGCCCCCTCTCTGCCTCCGACACAGAGCCCTCCTCAGAGCCTTCCCCAGACTCCAGGACTGGCCCATCTTCCTCCCCAACCTCCTCACTGTCCGAATCTGCTGCCAGAGTTCCAATTACAATTTAGTGACCGAAGCTACAACGGTACTGAAAAAAAGCGGCCGATGGCAGTTTTTCACGCTTAAGACCGTTGCTGCATCCCTGTGATCACATGATCAAAATTCAGACACTCGGCATTCACACTCATGGCTTTTGCAGTGTCCCTGGATCATGTGATCCCCCTGTTGCGATCTTCTGACAAGCAAAGTCAATGGGGAAGCCACGTTCATGGAAGCGCGGCTAACTTAACCTCTGCAGTGCTTCACTTAACTTAACTTGTGGCAAGAACGGGCATAAAATTGGGCAAGATTCGCCTTTCTCACTTAGCAACAGGAAATTTTGGGCTCAATTGTGGCCATAGGTCGAGGACCGCCTGTACTCCAAAAGTAGCAAATTCTCGGCTCCAGTGGAAATAGAGTTCTAGCTTTCCCCAAAGTCCAGACTTTCTCACGAAGACAGCTGGTGCTCTCAAATGATTTCAAAGAGGAATTGTTGACTTGCGTTATCTCCGCAGGGGGACGAGGAAACTTAGTATCAGACGACGGCTGGAACACCGTTCCCATCAGCAAGGGCAACAGGCCCCTTGACCCTAGCAGGTTAACCAAGATCACTAAGGTAAATTGGTAACAGGTTTTGGGTACTAGTAATATTAGTGGACGTGCTGGCTCAGTGGCTAAGACGCTGAACTTGTCCATCAGAAAGGTCGGCAGTTGGGCGGTTCGAATCCCTAGCGCCGCGTAACGGAGTGAGCTCCCGTGACTTGTCCCAGCTTCTGCCAACCTAGCAGTTTGAAAGCATGTAAAAATGCAAGTAGGAAAATAGGAACCACCTTTGGTGGGAAGATAATAGCGTTCCGTGCACTTTCGGCGTTTAGTCATGTCGGCCACATGACCACGGAGACGTCTTCAGACAGCGCTGGCTCTTCGGCTTTGAAATGGAGATGAGCACCGTCGCCTAGATCGGGAACGGCTATATGCAAGGGGAACCTTTACCTAAAATTGGGGCTGGGGGTGGGGTGGGGAATGTCTTCTTTTTCTAGATGACGGAAAGTAAAGTCTCAATAATCAGCCTGATGTGAGATTGCCTAGGTCACCAAAAAGCTAGATTACTTTTTATGGCCATTGAATATGGTGGTCATTCTGCTAACCAACATAATACTTCCTGGGAATTTGGGAAAGCGGGGAACCCAAGTCTTAAACTGCCTTTGCATCTCCTCCAGATGAATTCTGTTTATAAGTTTGGAGTATTTTTTATGCGAACGTGGAAAGTGAGATCTGACAAATATTCTAGCAACAGAAAGCAGGACTACTCACGTGCAGGAAGAAGATACACACCTATTTAAAGAATATATCCACACACCTTGATTTTTGATAGTCTTTGGTTAACATGTTCTAGTTTCTTTATTTTTAAAGGGTCAAGGCTCAAAATTTGTTGTTCACTGTGTTATAATGTTTATAAATGTATCCTGCCTTATCTTCCACATAAACCTGCACAATGAGTTAAGTAAATAAGTTAAATAATGTGTTAAATAAATAAGACCTTCACTTGAGATGTCTGTGGAGGTCATGATTGTCCCAAAGGTGCTTTTTTCAACTAGACTTTCTGTTTTTTCTTTGAAAAACGTTTTACTTCTCCAAGAAGCTTCTTCAGTTCTGACTGGATGGTGGGGAATGGAAGGATTTATATTCCTTGCAGACAGCTGGTCATTTGCATCCTTTTAGACAGTTGTTGAGGCCACTTGGAGGTTTTCTCTCTGTCCTCAGGGTCACCTGAGTAATGCATATGGATGTAGAGCCTTAAGCAGAAAAACTCCCATTTGCACTATTCAGGTGACCCTGAGGACAGAGATAAAACCTCCAAGTGACCTCAACAACTGTCTAAAAGGATGCAAATGACCAGCTTGTCTGCAGGGAATATAAATCCTTCCAATCGCCAACATCCAGTCGGAGTTTTATGGAATTCTTTAAAAAAACGCAAGAAAATCTATTTGCCTTTTGAAAAAACACCTTTGGGACTTCACCTGGGATAAATAAGGGCGCTGAGTAGTACTTCGAATTGCCATAAGTATCACTTAGTTGCAACATATTTGATGGATTTTGTAATGTTTTAGATGCTTATTGAAGCTGTTACCTTTTTCCCTGTGAGATGGAGATGGCACAATTAAGGGAGCTGAAAAGCACGCATACTTAAGTACCGTATTTTTGGGAGTATAAGACACACCTTCCCCCCCCCCCAAAAAAAGAGTGTGGAAATGTTGCATCTTATACAGCCATTTTTGGTCTCCTGAAGCCCTGCCCCTGCATCCCATTTTTACAAAAAATGGGCCATCAAAAACGGATGCATTTTTGCCTTCCCCTAACCCCCAGAAGCACTCTAGGGCTGGGAAAGGTAAAAATGCCCCCGTTTTTGTGAAAAACGGCCTGTTTTCCGCCCGTTTTTCACAAAAATTGTGTTTTTGCCTTCTCCCAGCCCTGATGAAGCCCGGAGAATTCTGCTGGAGGCCACGAAGGACAAAAAAATTTTTTTTCTTACTTACCTCTTCAAAATCTTGGTTAGGTCTTATATACCGGTGCGTCTTATAGTCCAAAAAATAATTGGAAGTAATTGTAAAAAGTAATTGTAATCAAATGAACTGTGTCTTGTCTTCCTCCCTTTTACAGCCTAGTTCAATTGACACTAATAGTCAGCTGTTTGCACCTGGTGGACGACTGAGCTGGGGGAAAGGCAGCAGTGGGGGTTCGGGTGCCAAACCTCCTGAACCAGGTAAGGTGGCAACCGAATGTTTGCGCAATGGGCGATGCCATGGAAATTCTGAACTCGTCTAACCCACCGTTTTCCTTCCAGCTGCTGCTGACACCACCCGTCCAGCCACGAGTACTTTGAATCGTTTCTCAGCCTTACAACAGTCGGCTCCTGCAGAGAGCCAAGATGTTCGGCGTGTGATTCAAAGGTTGGTTGTCTCCTTTACGCTTCCGTGGCTGGAATTTCCCCCTTGTGTTTGAGGCTGGCTGAAGAGAGGGGTGGAAGGACCTTTGCTGGGTTTCAGGGCCCTTGACAACATTGTGGTTGCTCCTCCGGAATATGTGAGCTGGTGGAATGAAGAGGTTTTGGCCACACAGGGGCGCTGTGCTCACAAAACACCCTTAACCAAATGACTGAATAGGAATAGAATAAATTAGTAGAGTAGAATAGAATAGGAAAAAATGAGTAGAATAGAATAGAATAAAAGGGCTAGAATAGAATAGAGAAAATGGGTAGAATAGAATAAAGGGAGTAGAATAGAATAGAGAATAAAATAGAATAGAATGGAGAAAATGAGTAGAATAGAATAAAATGAGGAGAATAGAATAGCGAATAAAATAGAATGGAGAAAATGAGGAGAATAGAATAAAATGAGTAGAATAGAATAGAGAATAGAATAGAATGGAGAAAATGAGTAACTAGAATAGAATAGATAAAATGAGGAGAATAGAATAAAATGAGGAGAATAGACTAGGAGAAAATGAATAGAATAGAGAAAATGAGTAGAATATAGAATAAAAAAGAATAAAATGGAGAAAATGAGTAACTAGAATAGATTAGAGAAAATGAATAGTATAGAATAAAAGGAGTAGAATAGAATAGAGAAAATGAATAGAATAGAATAAAAGGAGTAGAATAGAATAGAGAAAATGAATAGAATAGAATAAAAGGAATAGAATAGAAAAAATGAATAGAATAGAATATAGAATAAAATAGAGAAAATGAGTAGACTAGACTAGAATATAGAATAGAGTAGAATAGGGAAAATGAGTAGACTAGAATAAAATAGAATAGAATTCTTTATTGGCCAAGAGTGATCGGACACACAAGGAATTTGTCTCCGGTGCATAAGCTCATAGTGTACATCTAAACAGCAAGTCATAGGTCATAGATCATATTAATTATAAATTACAAACAACGATTGATAAATCATAAGAAGCCAATAGGGCTGTGATGGAGAACCTATGACATGCGTGCTACAGGTGGCATGCAGACCCCTCTCTGCGGGCACGCCAGCCATTGTGCCAGGCCAGCCCCACTGCACATGCATCCACGCCTCCCACCGGCCAGCTGGGCTTCAGGTCTCTGCTGCGCATGCTCCCAGGGGGCAGTGCGCATGCGGGGGACAGGGTACAAGGCGGGGCAGTTGCGTGCATGCAGGGGGGGGGCAGGAATGTGCATTGCATTGTGGGCATGGGCGCATTTAACAGCTTAACGGGCATGCTTTCGGCACACAATAACAAAAAGTTAAGCCATCACTGCAATAGGGGAAGGTAGTAGGAAGGATGAGAAATGAGACAGCGCTGTGGGGATTATATGTTCAGCAGAAATTTGAAATTTAATAAAATTTGTATGCCGCCCACTCCCTTGGGACTCTGGGCAGCTTACAGACAAGATTAAAAAAGCATTTAAAAATTTAAAGGTAAAAAATAACAATTGTTAAAATTACACACCATCCATTCTGTTTAAGTGGGGCTGGACATTGATCAACAGCCCCAGGCATGCCAGAACAGCCAGGTCTTGGTGGCTTTACGGAAGACCGGGAGAGTGGTAAGGGTCCAGATCATGCAGAGAGATGGCATGGGGGAAATTACCTTTATGTTCAGTTGTTATGGCATGCAATGTCCTATCGCGGCATCCTGAGGCATCCTGAAGCTGAAATAGATCATGCCCAGGATGTAGATATTTTCTCAGCCCTCATTCTGGCTCGTGCAGTATACAGGTTTTCAGTGGAAGTCAGGCTGGTTGCAATTGTTTTTTCTGAATTATCCTGTCTTCTCGGTTGGCACAATACATTAACCCTTGTCAAATCGGCTGGGTTTCCACACTGAGTTACACAATTTAGCCAAGGTTAACGCTAACCAAGCTGGAAAATCTGTGGTTCGCCCATGAGGCCAATGTTGAGAAAAGACAGGACACGAACTTTCTCGAGATGGAGTGACCCAGATTGGGGGTCTGAGAGCCCCTTTTATTGAGATAGGACAAAGGCAGGAGGAGCAATAGCATGTGAGTAAAAACAGCCTGTAAAAGTACAATTTCTAATCTACTGCTCAGAGAAGTTCTGTCTATCTATGGTCAAATCCTGGACGTCATTGGTAGGGCACATCTCAGAATGTTATGTTATGCACTATCAGGATGTTATGGCGTTTTAGGAGTTTGTTTTCTCCTGTGTGGTTCAGCGTGGCTCTGCAACTATATTACAACAATATAGAACAGACCCTAAGAGCAATTCAAACCATAAATCTTGCGTACACGATCCACAGATATGCAATCACAGTTTTAAAAAGCATCACATTTTCCTCCACTGACGTGATGTTGAAAACATAGCATACAATAAAGACTACTTAATCCCCACAAACTCCCTTTTTTACGACCGGGGCACAATTCTCATCCACAGCTGCTAAAGTGTTGATTAATACTGGCAGTCATAAATAGAGAGTGTCGGTCAAGCAAACGATTACTGTCAAATTCTGGGTTGTTGGCAAACAGTGGTCAGAACAATCATGGCTTGATGCTATCAGCAGCTGAGTGGTGCAATTTAAAAACGCCGCTTAGTTCATTGATCCAATTTGCAAATTGTATTGGGTTCTAACAGCATTGGAAATCGAAATGACTTCCACATGAATGCATTTCATCTACCCAGGCCTGAAGGAAAATGAATTTTGCTTAAACGAGTGCTTTCTTTCTTTTTTTTAAAAAATGTTTTTTTTAATTTTATCTTAAATACAAATAGTGCAAACATAGTACCTATAAATCTAAATACAAAAAAGGGGGGGAAAGTACAAATATTACAGTGCCCACCCCCCCACCCCCCCCAAGACCATTTTCCCCTTACATTTCTTCTTCTGCAACAACTAAAAGATATACAATATAGTCCAATTGGGCCCTTTCCCCCTACAAAACAACATATATTCTTGAGTAGGTTTATTCCCTTTGCCTTCCATCGTTGTTTAAATAAAATAAACTCTGGTTTTCTCAGTGCAATTAAAAGCAGCATCTTCTGGAGGTCTTTTCATTCCCTTGAGAAATGATCTGTATGTACTGTATTTTTTGGAATATAAGACGCATTGGAGTATAAGACGCACCAAGATTTTGAAGAGGCAAATTTAAAAAAAAGTTTTTGCACTCTGCAGACCTCCCCCAAATGGCCCTTTTTTGCTCATTTTTGCCTTCCCCAGCCCCCAGGAGCACTCTGGAAGCCGCCTAAAAGCTATGCATGACCATTTTTGCAAAGAGGGCGGGGTTTCAGGAGGCCAAAAATGCTGTATTCCTTGTATAAGACACACCCAGATTTTCACCCTCTTTTTTGAGGGGAAAAGGTGCGTCTTATACTCCGAAAAATACAGTGTTTGTATGATATCACATATAACATAACTTCATTTTGACTGATGAGGTCACCTGGGTGAGTAATGAAATGTCTCAGTTTAATAAACGCCATTCCATTTGCCATGATTTCACCTTTTGGGGTAGTTTTGGCCTGGACAATTGAGTCTTCATTTACATATTGCATTTCATTTGGGGAAGAAACCCTATAATCAGTATGGCAAGTTGGTACATTCCAATGACTCCCTGCCTAACTAAAATGTTTCATTTTGTTAATTGGATGAGCAGAAAAACACCTCAGTTTAATAAACCTTGGTCTAGTTAATCATGATTTAACCTTTTTAAATACTTGGGAAATGATGATATCTTTGTTCCTGATTTGGGATTGCCTTGGAGTTTTATTTAACTCTTCCGTTGTACCACTTAATGCAATGGGGGCATTAAGTGATGGGTGATTCTTATGAGGGCACCCTTTTCCTCCGTTGGAGAGAGTTCTGGGTTCTTCCACAAGGGGCTGGAATGGGTGCTCTCACCTAAGGGAGGGATGTCAGAATATTCATGAACTGGAATAGGCCACAGCAACAGATCAGCCATCGGGGACTGGCTGGAATAGGGCATGGTAACAAGGTCAGCCAATGTGTAGGCATGGCAACTGGGTCAGCCAATGGGAACTATTTGATGACTGAGAGCCATGGCAGACGGCTCGGAGCATGGGCGTGGCTTACCTATGTACCTCTGAGTCTGTGCAAGAGAACTAATCTAGCCTGCTCTCTGAATTGAAACTGGAAATGAATTTCTCCTCTCTCCTACGTTGGAAGAATCTGTTGTTGGTATTGTGCATTTATTCACGTGTTATTATGTATATAAAGGAGTTAATGAATCCTGCTGAATCAGTTACCTGTGTGTGCTTTCTGGATTTGATTTCCGCTACAAACTCTGACAAGGAACTGTATTTGCTCTGTTTGCAGAAGCAGCAGCAGCCGCGACCGCTCTGAGAAAGGCAGCGAGCGAAGCGAGAGAGTAGAGCGGGCGGAGCGAGGCGACCGCGTGGAGCGAACCGAGAGGGTAGAGCGGGTGGAGAGAAACCGAACCCCGGTCACCAAGCGCAGCTTCAGCAAAGAAATGGAGGACCGGAGCCGGGAGCGCGAACGGCAAGGAGTCCTTGAAACGGTGCGCAAAGTGGCTAGCATGACGGAAGAGCGGGACCGAAGCAGGGAACCTGGTGAGTGGGGGTAGCAGTGGGGGTGCAAACAGGAAGTGAAACAGGATCTCCCTCTCTCCCTCCTTCCCTCTGTCTCCCTCCCTTTTCCTCTCTCCCTTTCCACCCCTCTCCCCCCTCTCCCTCTATCTTTCCCCCCTCTTCTTCCCTTCTCTCTAACCCCTCTCCCTTTCTCTCTCTCTCCCCCCCTCTCCCTTTCCCCCCTCTCCCTCTATCTTTCCCCCCTCCCTCTCCTTCCCTCCTCTCTCCCTCCCATCCCAATTCCAGCCCAGAAGGACCTCTGACTTCTCTTTCTCTTGTCTTCCTTTTTCCATTTCAAAATGGTATTAGTTTATCAAAAAGTGTAGGTCAGAGAACAGGGGGAAAGAAGGCATTAACGTCTGACTCCTTTTGGCGCAGTAGAATAAGTTAATAGCATAAAAGCTCAACTTTTTATTTTTATATAATAATATATTATACTACCCTATCAAATCAGCAAACCCGAAATCAAGAGTTTCATTTCTTCCCCCTCTGAAGCACAAAATCCAAAAGCGGTTTCCAAATTAATTGTTTCCTTTAATCAAAGTGGTCATTTAACCATCTCTGATAGCTCCATCAACTTTTGCAGCTGTTCGCCCACTGTGGGAATCAAAGTGTCCTTCCATTTGTGTGCATACAATTATCTTGCTGCCGTCAACATATATAGCCTCAAAGTCCCACATTTTCTTTCAAAGTCATTATCCATTAAACCCAAAAGAAAAAAATCTCTGGTATTATCTTCATACTCACCTTGAGAATAGCAGTAGCACTTAGACTTATACACCGCTTCACCTCTAAGCAGTTTGCAGGGCCAGCCTATTGCTTCCAACGATCTGAGTTTTCACTGTATCCATCTCGGAAGGTTGGAAGGCTGAGTCAACCTTGAACTGGTCAGGATCGAATTGCTGGCAGTCGGCAGAATTAGCCTGCAATCTAACCACTGCCACCACCCAGGCCCTACAGAATCCTACAGAATCGTCGGCATTGTGATATGAATCCTACTCCAATATTTCTCCTGTGCGCCGCTTGGAGAATCCAAGCATGGGTTTCGTCCAATAGCCTTGAGACTGAGTTTAAAAAGTCTTGGCCGCGCCCCCTCTAGCTGGTAGAACCCAGTTTTTTAACTCAGTCCAGCCTTGGAAAGACGTAAATAATTTTTCTAAGCAAACATTATTTGAATTAGTGTATTTATTTACAGTTTCCCCCCCCCTCTGTAATGTCTTAATTATGAATTACTAAGGGTTACTTGTCATTGTTTGGCTGCGGGTGCGTACGCTGGTTTCCCCCGGTCCGCCGGATAGAACCGCCACGACTCAGGAACGATTGGCCAACACAGTGACCAGCGGCGATCTAATTGCAGCCATTCCCTTTCTCTGCTTTTCTCACATTCTCACCCTCCCAGCAGTCAAGCGTGAGCCAGTGGCTGTTCCCGAACCGCCCGCCAAACCTGCCTTATCCGAGGAAGAGCTGGAGAAGAAAGCCAAGGCCATCACTGAGGAATACCTACACATCAATGATATGAAGGTTTGTTCTGGCCTGGGTGTTCTGACCTAGGCTTCCCCAAAAAGTACGAAGCAGATTCCTGGTTCCCGACAAAACCCCTCATTCACATTCAGCAGAGGTCTGGTCCAAGAGTTTTTCAAAGGAATATTTGTGAATACAATAGCAATAGCAGTTAGACTTATATACCGCTTTATAGGGCTTTCAGCCCGCTCTAAGCGGTTTACAGAGTCAGCATATTGCCCCCAACAACAATCCGGGTCCTCATTTTACCCACCTTGGAAGGATGGAAGGCTGAGTCAACCCTGAGCTGGTGAGATTTGAACAGCCGAACTGCAGAACTGCAGTCAGCTGAAGTAACCTGCACTGCTGCATTTAACCACTGTGCCACCTCGGCTCTTCCAGACCTTTTCTAGCTTGGAAAGCTGCCATGTAAATATTTTCCAAATGCAGTGCTGTGCAAGGCGATACCTTGCAAAGACAAAGACTTGGCACAGAGTCTCTGAAATTCACGGACAGATCTTCACACTCCTGAAACGAACGAATGAATTCTGCCCTGCAACAGCCCACTCCCCTTTTGCCCTCCTCTTTTATTTCCCGCAGGAGGGGCCATTCACCGTCCACCTGTGGCTTTACTCCCAAGTCGACCCTGATTTCTTAGCTGTTCTTTTCTTCTGGCAGCTCTGCGCATGTGCACACTGGGAACGGGCTCCAGCTGTTCGTCTGCCTCACTGCTGTCTAGCCCCGAAGGCAGCTGAGAACTGCCAGACGGCCTTGGCCCCATCTCTGCCTCCGACACAGAGCCCTTGTCGGAGCTTCCCTCAGCCCCCAAGAACTGGCCCATGTTCCTCCCCAACCTCCTCACTTTCCGACTCTGCTGCCAGCTTTGTTGGCTGCCGGCAGGCCACAACAGCAGCCTAGAACAAAGGAGAGATTTCCTATCAGGGACAATCGGTGAAAGCTGCTTGCCTTCAGAAGTGGTGGGTGCTCCAACACGCGAGGTTTTCAAGAAGAGGTTGGACAGCCTCTTGTCTGGAATTGTCCAAGGTCTCCTACTAGAGCAGGGAGTCGGACTAGAAGACCTCCAAGGTCTCTTCCGACTCGGTTGTTTTGGTCTTCTGGTGTGATCTGTATCAGGGTCTGAAGCCCCCCCTCCCCAATAGCAATAGCAATAGCAGTTAGACTTATATACCGCTTCATAGGGCTTTCAGCCCTCTCTAAGCGGTTTACAGAGTCAGCATATCGCCCCCAACAACAATCTGGGTCCTCATTTCACCCACCTCGGAAGGATGGAAGACTGAGTCAACCTTGAGCCGGTGAGATTTGAACCGCCGAACTGCAGATAGCAGTCAGCTGAAGTGGCCTGCAGTACTGCACCCTAACCACTGCGCCACCTCGGCTCCAATCTCCCTTCTTCCTCTTTCCAGGAAGCTCTTCAGTGTGTACAGGAACTGGGCTGCCCCACTCAGCTCTACATCTTCGTCCGGAATGGCATCGAGTCCACGTTAGAGCGAAGCACCATCGCTCGGGAGCACATGGGGCTGCTGCTCTACCATTTGGTCAAAGCAGGCCAGCTCTCCAAGGAACAGTACTACAAAGGGTAAGGGTGGGGTGCGGGGCTGCGCCTTGCCAGGAAAAGCTGGGGAAGGGTTGCCAGAGGGTTGGGAGGGTGGGGGTGGGGGCGACGATACACTGCCAGGAATCCTAAAGGCTGGCCCGATCCTCATGCCTGGCTTTTGACTTCCAGATTGCAAGAGATCCTGGAGATGGGGGAAGACATGGAGATTGATATACCCCATATATGGCTGTACTTGGCAGAGATTATCACCCCCATTTTGAGAGAAGGCGGGATTCCCATGGAGGAGCTCTTCAGGTAAGCTGAATGACAAAAGTGTTTTTCCAAAAGGCAACTGGACTTTGGTGGTGGTGGTTCTTTAAAAAAAAAAAAAGGTTTCGCTTCTCATCCAAGAAGCTTCTTCAGTTCTAACTGAATGGTGGAGAATTCTTAAGTTAGAACTGAAGAAGCTTCTTGGATAAGCAGCGAAACCTTTTTTAAAAAAATAATAAACAAGGAAGTCTGTTCTGACCCCCTCCTCCGTCCAGTAACGAATGCCCAGACAAGCTTAACTGGAATGTACTTTAATAGCAAGAAACCAAAACCTCGGTGGCTGAAAGCCAAGCATAACAAACAGATAAAGACCTTGGCAGCAATTCAGGCAAACCTTGGCAGCAATCCAGCCTGCCAAGCTAGTTACAAAAGTTCTCCAACTTTTAGTCAATGCATTGACTTCTTCAAGAGGGGCGTGTGCACAAGCAGTCTTTTTATAGTCTGGAGGGGAGCCTAATGACCACCAGCTGAGTGCAATTACCTCCTGTACTTGCGCAACTGTTCCTGACGCCTATTAGCTGTTCGGTGCCGGGCATCCAGGAACAACTCACTACTGGCGTCTGGATCACTCTCGCTTGTCTCCTCCCCACTGGTCCAAGGCTCAGGCGCTTCCTGGTGGCCAACCAGCCTCTCTGCGCACTGCTTGGAGTCGAAACCCTGTCCAGGGTCCTCCAGAGCTGACTCATATGGCCCCTCGCTGTCGGAGTCTGGTGGCAGCTCCAATGGCTCCTGCTGGGCCACAACAGAAGTCCAAATGCCTTTTTTGGAAAACCACCTTTGGGACAAATCGTGACCTGGATCATTGAGAATCTCCATAAACACTCCCTGTGTTTTCTGCTCCTGCTTCCTGTTCTGTTGTATGACCTTCTTTCCCCCTTCTGCTTTTTTTTTTCCTTCCAGGGAGATCGCCAAGCCCCTAGTCCCTATTGGCAAGGCCACAACTCTATTAGTGGAAATCCTGGGCCTACTTTGCAAAGGAATGGTATGTTTCCCTGCAAGCAACCATCTGCTTAATGGCCTCTGTGAAGGAGTGAGAAGACTAGCCGTTGTGGGTCACTTGTTCGCTTAGCTGCCTTAGCACCATCATGAGCCCCTGTCATTGGGCTACCTAGATGAAGCCCGTTCAGATAAATCAGGCTCTAAGGCCGTGATGGCAAACCTATGGCACCTGTGTCACAGGTGGCACGCAAAGCCCTCTCTGCGGGCATGCGAACTGTCGCCCCAGCTCAGCTCAACTGCGCATTTGCGCATGCCTCCCACTGGCCACCTGATTTTCAGGTTTCTCCCGCACATGCATGGGGATGGGGCGACGCATGAGAGAGCCGTGCATGCACGCGCGGAGTGTAGGGGGGTTTGCACATGCCCGTGCTGCCCATTTTTGCTCCCAGGAGGCTGCAGGGAGGCCTACTAGGCCCAAAACAGTGCACGGGGGGGTGTTCATGCGCGCATGCACCGGGGGTAGCACATGGATTTGCATGCGCAGGCATGGGCACAGGAGGGTCACGCACGCATGCGCAGGAGAACGGGGTGATGGTGTCGCACAAGTTTTGCATTACGGATGACAAAAAGGTTAGCCATAGCTGATCTAAGATGCTTTGTACTTCATAGCTTTTGGTTCACTTGAGCCAAAATGACATCTAACACGATCTTTCACTCTCCTTCCACATCTAGAGAAGAGCCGTGAGCTCAGAGCAGGTGGTTTGGTGGGAGTTGATAGCAGGGCCTCCTTGGTGGATGATGGACAGGTAGTCCTTAACTTTAGGAACACAATTGGAATCAGAGTTTTTGTTGACAACCAAGGTGGTAGTTAAATGAACTCCCTTAAGTTGTTAAGCAATTTCGGCTTTGCTTGTTGGAAGCCTGGGGGGAAGGTCACAAATTGTGACCACACAACCCTGGGACGCTGCAGTGTCCCAGGTTGCTAAGCACCCGAATTTTGATCACATGACTAAAGGATGCTGCAGTGTCATAAATGGGAGGATTGCTTGTAAGTCACCGTTTTTGACTCCATTTTGGTGTTAAAGATTCACTAAACAAATGTTTGTAAGTCAAGAACTACCTGCCCTTCCAGAATTAAGAGAAGAAACCCACCTATGATACTTTAGGCCAGAGGTCTTCAAAGTTGGCAACTTTAAGACTTATGGACTTCAGCTCCCAGAATTCTTCAGCCAGCATAGCTTATCATAGTTCACAAGTCTTAAAAGTTGTGAACTTTGAGGGCCTCTGCTTTAGATCTTAGATACAATGTAGATGCTGTTTTGAGTCTATTGCCCCAAATACACAATACAAATTCACAGCATCTGATGTTTGTTGGGTGTAAGCTAAATATTGGGTGTAAAGCTATGGGGTCTCTTTCAGTGTAGGCTTCATGAAGAAGCAGGCGGTGGGGGGGACGGCTGTCCTTTCAGTGAGATTGTACGCAAAATGGTGCCAAGATTGTCTCTCTTCCCTGTAGAGCCACAAGAAGGCCGGAACATTATGGAGAGAAGGTGGATTGAGTTGGAAAGAGTTCCTGCCGGAGAACCAGGATATCAATAAGTTCATCACAGAGCAGGTAAGGAGAAAGTTCTTGGGTAGTAAGGTTGGTGATACCCTGTTTCCCCCATAAATAAGACCCAACTGGAAAAATAAACCCTAGCATGATTTTTCAGGATGCTCATAATATAAGCCTGTTCTGACCCCTTCCTCCGTCCAGTAACGAATGCCGAGACAAGCTTAACTGGCATTTATTTATAGGGGGAAAATCTCCGGACCAAACGTAATTTCTAATGTCGGATTTTCCCCCTTACCAGAGAGAGCCCACTTGTGGAGTACTGTGAAGCCGTTACCATGGCAACTCCACTGCGCTGTACAGTAGCATCCATTTTGCGGCAGTACAGTAGAAGCCAGGATGTATCTTAACAGAATCACACACCACGAGGAGGTGTTAGGGGGTGTCTTATCCTCAGTATTTTTTTCCGGAGAGCAAGTCATCTTTGTACCAAGTTTGGTTGAAATTGCTTGAGGCATTCCAGCGTTATGCTGGAACACACGCACACATACACATAAACACACACACACAGCCATATTTATATAGAGAGATTATTATTAACAAGAGACGGGGTATAAATCTAAGCTTAATGCAGTAATAGTGAAGTTCTGGGCACGTTTTTCATTTGCCAGTGTAACATCACCTCTCTGCAAGCTACCTTGGCACCTGAATGCGATTCAGGGTGGTGGCTGCCATTTTAGAAATCCCTGCACGGCATTGAGCCAGGTTGGTTGCAGGACTGCCTATCTGCAATTGTTTCTTCCAGCTCTGGCAGAGTTCATGCACTTGGGGCACCGCCAATTAAGCAGTGTCACCTGGCAAGGTCCCAGGAGGTGCGCCTCAGCCTCTGCTGTCGCGCATTCCCTCTGGAAAAGCCCTTCCCTCTGCTCTGCTCGCTTTTCAGAAATCTTGAAGAACACAATTCTCTTCACCTGGCTCATAGTATCATATCTGGTGGACATGTGTAGAACCTGGAAGCTTTCAGATTCGGGTTTTCCTAGATGTGCCAACATGGCCCTCTTAATAAATTGGAACTTTGAGGAAACTTTGGCCTCAGATTCTGATAAATTTTTGGATGCTATTTGGAACCCTGACATTAACCTGAAACAACATATTTACTTGAAACCTGAAATATTCCTGTTGGGGATCTTACGAGAAACCTATAGTAAGAAAATGTTCCGTATTTTTTGGAGTATAAGACGCGCCGGAGTATAAAGCGCACCAAGATTTTGAAGAGGCATTTAAAAAAAAAAAATAGGTAGGTAGATAGAGAGATAGACAGGGAGAGAAATACAGTAGGTAGGTAGGGAGAGAGAGAGTAGGTAGGTAGATAAAGGGAGAGAGAGAGAGAGAGAGAAATAGCGTGTGTAGGTAGGTAGAGGGATAGAGAGAGAGAAATATAAAGAGAGAAATACAGTAGATAGGGAGGGGAAGAGAGAGTATAGGTAAGTAGGTAGAGCAATGTTATAGACATCCAAGTGGTGCCTGTCACCTGTTGTCCTAACCCCCAGGGCTCAAGGCTAGGGGCCAGATCCGGCCCATGGGGTACTTAGATCTGGCCTGCAGGACCACTATGAAAATAACGAAGGACCGCCCCATAGTGCCTCTACCAGTGAAAACATGGCCCTCTCAAGATCCATTTTTGCTGGCAGAGGGTTGCAGGAACGCCGTTGGTTTCAGCCAAAAATGGAGTTCTGGAGCTTGTTTTCTCGGGCAGAGCGCTCGGGCCACCACAGGCACCTCCGACACGAGTGACATCGAGCTGGCCACGCCCAACCTGGCCCCCAAGGTCAAACACAACCCTGATGCGGCTCTCAATGAAATCGAGTTTGACACCCCTGTCCTAACCAGATCTGCTCCCCTTTTGTTTCTGTTTCCAGAAAGTCGAATATACCATGGGCGATAGTTCGGAAGCCCCTAGTCGGAAGGAGCTCACCTCTGAAGAACTCTGCAAACAACTAGATAAGCTATTAAAAGAAAATGACAATAACCAAAGAATATATGATTGGATTGAGGTGAGGAATCCTTTGGAGGCCCGCAACAGGAGCTTGTAGTAGACTTTATTGCTATTCTCCTCCTCCTCCTCTTCTCACGTTTCCTGTTTCCTTCTCCTATTAGTATCTTACGATTTGTCACTTGTTGGCACCTTACGATTAATGACTGTAACTATGATTGTGATCTATGACCCATCACTCTGTTGGTGTGTACACTGAGAGCCTATGCACCGGAGACCGTCACACCTGGCCAATAAAAAATTACACTTTTCCATGGGGGAGGCAGGAGGTAAATGCTGGCCATGCGGTAGCGGGTCAGTGTTGACTTAAACACAAAAGGGGTGAGAGTCCCTGACAGTTTTTGAGTGATTGCACTTCAGTAGGAAGGAGGAGTGCTTTCCCATAAATCAGCCCTGCAGGCTGCAGTGTTAGCCCAGTGCAAAAAACCAGCAGCCTCTGGGCATAGGATGGAAGCGGTTGAACAGACAATCAATGTATTATTTTCTTAGGCCAGTTTATCTCAATGTATTGTATTCCTGAGAGGGACGTGGTGACTCAGTGGCTAAGACGCTGAGCTTGTCCATCAAAAAGGTCGGCAGTTCAAATCCCTAGCACCGCATAATGGAGTGAGCTCCCGTTACTTGTCCCAGCTTCTGCCAACCTAGCAGTTCGAAAGCACATTAAAAATGCAAGTAGAAAAATAGGAACCACTTTGATGGGAAGGTAAAAGCATTCTGTGCCCCTTTGGCGTTGAGTCATGCCGGCCACATGACCACGGAGACGTTTTCCGACAGCGCTGGCTCTTCGGCTTTGAAACGGAGATGAGTACGTCCCCCCCCCCCCCCCCGGGAACGGCTAGCACGCTTGTTACTTTACTATTGTATTCCTCGACCAACGTATCTCAATTATTATTATTATTATTAAACACATTTATATGCCCCTCAATCCCGAAGGACTCCGGGGCAACTTTAAGGCATGTGGACTTCAACTCCCAGAATTCTATGCTATGCTGGCTGTGGAATCCTGGGAACTGAAGTCCATACGTCTTAAAAAGTTGCCGAGGTTTGAGAAACACTGCCTTCTGCCACTTCTGCCAGTTTGCTGAGAGATAGCATGGCAGTCTTCCTTGTTCCTTCCGTCTCTTTAAGAACTGACCAGGCTGTAACATGACACTATGCAGGTAGTCCTCAGCATACAACTATAACTGAGCCCAACATATATGTCGCTACATGAAACATTTGTTGAGCGAGCTTTGCCCCGTTTTACGCCCTTTCTTGCTACCATTGTTAAGATTGTTAGATTGGTAATCCGGCTGTTAAGTGAAACTGGTTTCCTTTGCTTGTCACGAGGTTGTAACTGCAACGGTCGTAAGTATGAGTCAGTTGACAACCATCTGAATTTTGATCGAAGTGTCCATGGGGTGCTGGAACGATCATAACTCTTGAAAAACGGTCACTTTTTCAGTGCCATTTTAACACAATCCTTAAATGAACTGTTATAAGTTGAGGACTATATCTGTATTTCTGACCACTGATTTTGAGCAATTTTTTTTCCTCTCCTGCCAGGTAAACCTGAGTGAACAACAGGTCTCCTCCATTATGTTTATCAGGGCCCTGATGATGTCAGTGTGCCATTCCGCCGTAGTCTGTAAGCCTTTACTGTTATCACCGGGGTGGGTGGGGGGCAGTGGTGGGGGGCAGTGGTGGGATTCAAATAATTTAACAACCGGTTCTCGGTCCTAATGACTATCTGGGTAGGCGTGGCTCAGTGGTCATGTGACCGTGTGGGCGTGGCCGACACAACGTCACACACGTCGATGGGCTCCACTTTAAGGAAGGGAGATCTATGGAGATTCTCAATCATCCAGATGATGGTTGTCCCAAAGATGCATCCCCCCCCCCCTCCAAATACCCACTGGACTTTTTTTTTTCCTTTGAAAAGGTTTCGCTTCTCATCCAAGAAGCTTCTTCCGTTCTAATCTCAGAACTGGCTGGGAAGCAAAATGTTTTCATAGAGAAAAAAAACAAGAAAGTGTGGTTGCCATTCCGGGGTGGGGGGTGGGGAGAAAAAGCACCTTTGGAACAACTTAAAACAGAGGTCTTCAAACTTGGCAACTTTAAGACTTGTGGACTTCAACTCCCAGAATTCTCCAGCCAGCATAGCTGGTGATTCCCCACAGTGTGAGAGGTGGAGAGGACAGTGCAAACCCTGGCCAAGTTTAACCTTTCACCGAATCGAGTCGTGTTTTATAGGACTGGTCCAGACCCCCCGACACTCCCAGGATCCTATTATAGAAGCAGAGGGAGGGCCATGGGGGGAAGGGGTTGTGAATGTTGCTAGCATCGTCCTTGGGGCTAGGCAGAAAATTGTCCCCTGTCCATTTGTTCAGCTGACCTCTCCCCTTTCTTCTTCTGCTACAGTCGAGAATCCTTACCGGATGGAAAATCTTGTGATTAAGAGCCGAGCCAAGCTGCTGCAGAAATACTTGAGTGATGAAGATAAGGAGCTCCAGGCCCTTTATGCTTTACAAGCCCTAGTGGTGAAGCTGGACCAGCCAGCAAGTAAGTGAACTCTCCGTTCCACAAAATGATCCTAACCGGGACAGGGAGGGAGGGAAGGACATGAAGTCACTGGCATGAATTCTCCCATCCAAAAATGTAGAAACCAAGCAAAACTCATCCTGAGTAGTAAACCCGGACATTCATTTCCCTGAAAATAAGACTGGGTCTTATATTAATTTTTGCTCCAAAAGATACACTAGGACTTATTTTTGGGGAAATCTGAGAATTGCTTACCATATTTTTCGGAGTATAAGATGCACCAAAAGAAGGTGAAAATCTGGGTGCGTCTTATACACTGAATACAGCATTTTTGGCCTCCTGAAACCCTGTCCCCTTTGTAAAAATGGACATGGAGAGGATTTGGGAGGCTTGCAAAATGCTCCTGGAGGCTGCGGAGGGCAAAAACGAGCAAACAATTGACCGTTTTTGCTCGTTTCCCCCCATCCCCCAAGAGCACTCTACAACCCTCCCAAAGCCTCTGCATGACCCCCCCCCCCCCCGTTTTTATTGCAAAAGACAGGCTGTTTTTTGCTCGTTTTTCTCCCAGCCCCCAGGAGCACTCTAGAGGGAAAGAAGAGGGAGGAGTAAGGAAGGAGTAAGGGGAATGTAAGGAGGGCGTGTTGGGAGTAAGGGGAGAAGGAAGGTTTGAGGGGGAAAGGGAAGTAGGAGGGGAGTGTTAGAGGGAGGAAAGGAAAGTTGGAGGGGGTAGATGGGGTGTATGGAGGATGGAAGTGTCAGGTGGGGTGGTGAATGATGAGTTGTGTTTTCTTTTTTATTTTGTTTTATTTATTTATTATTTATTTATTTTCTTATAGCAAATACCCTGTATATAAGTGATTGTAAAATGGAATGTGAAAATGAATAAAATATATTTAAAAAAAATAAAAATAAAAAAATAAAAGCCTCCCAAAGCTCTTCATGCCTCACCCCCCCCCCTTTTTTCCCCCCAAAAACAAGACGTGCAGAGTGTTTAGGAGACCTGCAGAGTCCAAAAACGTTTTTAAAAAAATTACTTCTTCAAAATCATGGTGCGTCTTATACTCCGGTGCGTCTTATAGTCCAAAAAATACGGTATTTTCCACCCGACTCTTATTTTCAGGGAAACGGCGTAAGCTTTACTCACTCAGCATGCTTGTTTCTGTCTTGTGAGAATTGGACTTTGAATCGTAAAGGACAGGAGATTCACTATTATTCAGGTCATGGCTGTTCCAAAGGGTGCTTTCCCCAAAAGGCAATTTGACTTTCTTGCGTTGTTTTTTTTTTTTCTTTGAAAACATTTCACTTCTCATCCAAGAAGTTTCTTCAGTTCTGAACTGAAGAAGCTTCTTGGATGAAAAGCGAAACATTTTCAAAAAAACAAAAAAACACCTTCGGGACTAAAAGACAAGTCAGGTCAAAATAAAATTCTGAGTAGCCTGATGCCCTTATGATCTGCCCCCCTTTTTTGGATATGTAGTTCAGAGAGTCCTTGAGTCCAATACATCTGTTTCTAATTGAGACAGCTGTTAAGTGAGTTTTGCCCCATTTTACAACCTTTCTTGCCACAATTTTTCACCCAATCACTGCCGTTATTGCCTTAGTAACCCGGTCGTTAAGTGAATCTGGCTTCCTCATTGACTTTTCTCATCAGAAGGTCACAAAAAGTGATCACGTGGTCCTTGGAACACAAAGTTCCTCAATCTGAACCAGTTGCCAAGCATTTTAATTTCGATGGTGTGATTGTGGGGATGCCGCGAGAGTCGTAAATGTGGGGAAATGGTCCTGAGTCATTTTTTTTTCAGCGCCATTGAAACTTCAAACGATCCCTAAACAAACTGTTGTAAGTCAGAGGTTACCTGACCTTTTACTAAAATCCAGTAGATCTCTGAAATCATTAGTTGCTTAGATGAAGAGGAAATGGAAGGGGGAAAAAATTTCCCCCAGTGCTGTGATATTGGACTTTTCAAACCATCCCGAGCCCATATGCCTGTCGAGCCCAAATTTGAAATATGTGTAGCTATTTTATTTACCGTATTTTTCACAGTATAAGACGCACCTTCCCCCCCCTAAAAGAGCGTGGAAATATTGGTGCGTCTTATACACCGAATACAGCCATTTTTAGCCTCCTGAAGCCCCGCCCTGCATCCCATTTTTGCGAAAAACGGGCTTTTTTTTCACAAAAATGGAGGCGTTTTTGCCTTCCCACAGGAGCACTCTGCAGGCTTCAGCAGGGCTGGGGGAAGGCAAAAACGCCCCCATTTCTGCAAATAATCCCCCCCCCTTTTTTTCAAAAACAGTGTTTTTGCTTTCCCTGCTGAAGCCTGCAGAGTGCTCCTGGGGGCCAGGGAGGACAAAATATTTTTTTTCCCCCTTACTTACCTCTTTGAAATCTCGGGGTGTCTTATATACCAGTGCATCTTATAGTCTGAAAAAATACGTTAGCTCTCTATTCTACTCCTTTATTCCTTTTCTTTCTCTTTACTATGTAAATGGGGGTGGGGTGGGGGGTTCGGGCTCTCCACATACTTAACGTGGGGGGGAGGGAAGAGCGAATAGATAGTGAGGATTGTTTTGGCTAGGTGACTTCTTCCCTTCCCTCACCGTAAGAATTTGTTTTCGAAGATGGACTTTGCACGTTTCTTCTTTGAATGGGTTTCATCACTTGGAAACTTGACAGTGTCTTTCAAAAACGCTAAGTTTCCACTTTTTTTTCTAAACCCCCGTCCTCCTTAGACAAGCTGCTTAGCAAATCAGGACCCTGCCTGAAGCAGAACAGAAAGCATCAGAAGAGAGATAAATTGGTCTTAGATGCCCTAGGAACCAGCTGCGCTCTTCCACTTGATCTTGTATTCAGATAGCAGGATTTTGATATTTTTGGTACGGAGACATATGTGCCTGATTATAATGGAAGGGGGGGAAATTACAGACATAGAGAAGCATCCTTTGATCAGCGTGACAGAAAGTAGTCTGAAATTATCGGGCCTTAAGGCTGAATTTTGAAGATGTTCTGGCAGAAGGTTTTCAAAAAAAGATAGAAAGATTAGAATAGACCATATTTTTTGGAATATAAGAGGGTGAAAATTTGGGTGCATCTTATACACCCTCCCCCCCCCCACCTTTGGCCTTTGCCTCCTTGCAGCAAATAGCAAACATCCTGTTTTAGTTTCAGCAGAGCCTGATTAGCACAAGCAGCTGATTGTTGGTTGGATCAGCCTCCCGACCATCAGCTGTTTCAGGCTGCCATTGCCCATTGCCGCCTCTGTGTGCCCCCTTTTCGGCCTCCACATCTCATTTTTCGCCTCCGTACGCCCCATTTTCTGCCCATTCTGATCCCCGTCGCCCAGAACGGGCGGAAAAGGGGGGACACAGGCGGTAATAGGCAGTGGCAATCCCTGCAGCCTGAAACAGCTGAACATCCAATCGACACTCAGTTGCTAATCAGGCTGTGCTGAAACTGAAATGGGCTGTTTGCTGCAAGGAGGCAAATTGCTGGGAGGCAGAGGAAGCTTTTTTCCCCCTCGTTTTCCTCCCCAAAACCTATGTGCTTCTTATACTTTGGAGCGTCTTATACTCTGAAAAATACGGTATTTTTTTCCCCCCAAACTTGATTATCAATGTGGTGTTCAATGCTGGCCTTTTTCCTCCTCCTGCATTTTTCAATTTTGATAAGGTTAGAAATAATAACAAGCCACAACTGAGCCCATAATTTCTGTCGCTAAACAAGAGAGGTTGCGCATTTTTGCTGCGTTTTGGGACCGCTCGTTCCAAACAGTCATTAAGTGAATCACTGCACTTCTTAACGTTAGTGACACAATTGTTAAGCGAACCTGGCTTCCCCATTGACTTTGTTTGTGAGAACATGCCCCCTGGAACTTTGCAACCGTCGTAAATACGAGTCAGTTGCCAAGCATCGGAACGTTGATCGCATGACCTGCAATGGTCGTAAGTGTGAAAAATGGTCATAAGTCACTTTTTTTCAGTAACTTTGAATGGTCACTCAGTGAACTGTTTCCATTTCTCTGGGAATGGAGTGCTAAGTGATAGGCACTAACAATGTTGACTGTCACTGTTTCCCTGGCAAGGAACAAAACCCACAAATGGCGCAAATTCCCATTGGGCCTCTTAACAGTCAACCTCAGGTGTATGTTACCTGAGCCCCAGGTTTATATGCCATCCTCCAAAGCCATTGCACAGTTGGTTTCTATTTCTGTTTCTCAAATGTTCACACACTGCCAGCTGCCAACTCCTTAAAGCAGTGGTTCCCAAACTTGGCAACTTTAAGACTTGTGGACTTCAACTCCCAGAATTCTCCAGCAGAGCAGAGCTGGCTGGAGAATTCTGGGAGTTGAAATCCACAAGTCTTAAAGTTGCCAAGTTTGGGAACCACTGCCTTAAAGGGATATGCAAATAAAAACAGAAATTTGCCTAGAACAGTGACGCCGAGCCTTTTTGCCACATGGGCGCGCACTATCGCATGCACCCATGTGCCCACGTCCACAAGTTAATGCCCCCCCCCGCACCGTGCCCCCTGCACATGCACGAAGAACAATTTACACTGAAAAGTGCTCACATGCGGGTTGCAAACCGGTAGCAAAACTGGAGGCAACCCACCCTGGTTGGCAACTGACTCACATTTATGACGGTTGCAGCGTCCCAGAGTTACGGGATCCCATTTTGTGACCCTCTGACAAAGTCAATGGGGAAGTCAGATTCGCTTAACAACTGGGTTTACTAACTTAATTGCAGTGATTCACTTAACAACTATGGCAAGACAGATGGTGAATGGGGAAAAACTCACTTAACAACCATCTTTCTAGCAAGATTCACTTTATCAACCATGTTCCTCATTTTAACACACCTGCAGTGATTCACTTAACAAACGTGGCAAGAAAGACCAAGATTGCATAATGGGGCAAAACTCACTTAACCAATGTCTCTCACTTACCGTGGGTCTTATTTTTCTTTCGACCACCAAAATAGCGCTTGGCCTTATTTTCGGGGAGGTCTTATTTTTGGGGTGCAGGAGGCGGCAAGCATGGCTGCTGTTGTGTTGCAATATTTTCGGGGAGGGCTTATTTTGGAAGGGGAGGGCTTATTTTAGCGCATGCACTCCTTAGGGAGAGGGCAAGGGGAGGAAGATGATGAGAATAAGGAGGAGTGGAAAGAAGAGAGAGGAGAAGGAGAAAGGAAGGGGAAGTAGCGTAGAAAAGGATGATGGAGGGAAGAAAGGAGGGGGAGGAGAGAGGCAGAAGAAAGTGGTGTATGGAGAGCAGAAGAGCCAATAATTGGTTTCTATCTTTTTTAGTTTTTTTTTTTCCGGGAGTTGATGGCAAGATGACTGATGTAATTATAAATTAATACAATATGATATTGGCTATGTAATAGTATACATGTGAATTATATGTTATGGAAATGGAAAATAAAAAAAGTATTATTTTTTAAAAAAGCCAATGGGGCTTATTATGTGGGGAGGTCTTTGGGGATTTGTTGGGGTTATATGTTGATGTACTAACGTGAACAACTGCCTCAATTGAAGTTTGAAGTTTTATTTCATTTGTATGCCGCCCTTTTCCCTGTAAGGGACTCAGGGCGGCTCACAACTCAAACAAGGGAAGGGGGATACAGACCATTGACAACAACACAAAACAATACATAATTTAAAAACACGCAACCATCATACCATTCGAGATAGGGGCAACGATTCTTTAGCCCCAGGCCTGTCGGAACAGCCAGGTTTTAAGGCTTTAACAACGGTGGTAAAACGGGGCAAAGCTGACTTAGCCACAGGAACGTTGGGCTCAACCCATGGTCGTTAAGCCGAGGACTTGCAGTCTATGGGGGCTCAGCGGCCAAAGGGGCCTCCCAAGCTTGACCCTGTCCTCTCCTTCCTTCCAGATCTCCTCCGAATGTTCTTCGATGCCTTGTACGACGAGGACGTCATTAAAGAGGACGCCTTCTACAAGTGGGAGACAAGCAAGGACCCCGCCGAGCAGCAAGGGAAAGGCGTCGCCCTCAAGTCGGTCACAGCCTTTTACACTTGGTTGCGTGAAGATGAGGACGAATCCGACAACAACAATTGAGCAGCCCACGAGAGGGGGAGGGTGGCGGGGGCAGACCGAACCTGCCCTCCTGCTCTGGCCCCTCCTCGGAGCCTGGACTCCCTTGGGCACTGGCGTGGGGAACGAGACGCAGGGCTGACCTCTGCCAACTTTTCTCCTGCCTGGCCTCATAAGACTTCTTATTTTTTTTTTTTCCTTTCTTTCCCTTTTTTTTTTTCTTATTTTTTTTTTTTGGTTGGGAATTTTTTTTTTCCTCCTTATTTTTTTGTTTTGTTTTCGTTTTAACAGCCTGTATTGGTTTGTGTCTGACGATAATAAATGATGCTCAAGGAGGTAGGTGTTGCTGTGGGCGCTCCGCTCAGCCCCCCCTACCCCCAACCCCGTCCGGGCGCGCCCGAATGATTTTCATGAGCCCCCCCCCCCAATTCTGCTGGTGCAAAAGCACCTTTGAAACACATGTCTGTGATGGAAGGGGGTGGGTAGCCAAGCCAATGCCTACGCTCCTGCCATCTCTTCTCTCTCCCTCCTCACCCCACCCCACCCCTCCCTCTCCACTTTATGGCTGAAATATAGAGATTATATAAATATATATATAAAATATAAATATAGACTTATTAAATCTTTTTGAGGTTGGAGAATAGAACTCTTTAAACTGTCCACAAACGGCTCTTCCCTCGATCCTCTCAGATCATCACCCGCTTTTTTTTTTGGGAGGGGGGGGGGAGGGAAATCACCGCCTGGAATTAACGTTAAAAACCACCCCATCCATCCCGCAACCTCCAGAACGGCGATCTTTGGAAAAACAGTTTTTTTGCAAGCGCAACAGAAATCATTTCAAACCTTCACCTGTGCTGCTTTTTGGGAGTTGACGGCGTTTGATTGGCCAAGAAGTGAGGGCGGCTCTGAGCTTCCCTGATCCTCCTCCCCCGCCACAAGCTCTCACCGTGGCTGCCTTGGCCTTCGGGGGGGGGCAACCTCACCCCTTCGCACCCTCACTGTCCTGCCTCGTGCCCCACCTCCCGAGCGGACGGATCAGGGGGCGGCTGCGACCCGCTTCGCCTGCGCTTGGGATAGTTAAAGCGGAGCTGCGCTTGTCAATGGAAAAGGAAACAAAGGAGAAGCAAACTACAGCGAAACCACTGACAAAACAAACTTAAAACAAAACAAACACAAAAAAGGATACAATTACCGGTCACGTGAATTTGTAAATATTTTTTTCCTCCTCCTCTTTTCTTTTTTCTTTCCCCCCCCCCCTCCTTTTTCGGTTTATTTTTTTTTCTTTACGGAGTATTTAATTGAAGATTACAAAAACAAAAAACAAAAAGCATCTTTTCACCGTAAACTGGAAATAATAATAATAAATAAAGAAATAAAAAAAAGAACATTGCTAAACCAAGGTGACGTGTGGGTGATGTCGCATCCCCCCGCCTGATCGGGGCAGGGATTTTGGGAGAGAGATAACGGCGGGTATCACCCAGTCTGGCCCCCACCCCAAAAAAAAAATTGAGGGAGGGGGCTCGGCGCTTGCCCCAAGTTTTGAGTTGCTCGAGACGGAACAATTTGGCATGTTGTTGGAAGCCGTTTGAAACCGAAGGTGTGCTACTTTTTTGGGGGGGGAAAGGGCAGGTAATGCGAGAAAGAATAGGCATGAAGAAATGACATGAAGACGAGGAAAGAGACAGCACAGGATGGAGGGATTTTAGAAGTTCTACGGTGCTTATGATTTTCGTGGCAGCCATGGCTAATTTTGATGGGATGTGAAAATAAAGTCTTTGGACAGGTTCCTTGCAAGCTTTGAAGCCTATAGCGTTGTCTACCAAATTGTGTTTCTGGGGGGAAAAAATCAAATCGCAACGATCGGGTTAACGGTGTTTTAATTGAAATTTTCACGGGGTTTTTTGTCTTGAGTCTTGAATATCCATCGCCCTTCTGCTTTCTAGACCATGGCTTCTGGCAGGCCCAGTCCTTAAAACTGAAGGGCGTTAAGTATTCCCATCCTAAAAGGCAGATTAGGGCTTCACGCAGGTAGTCCTTGACTTACAACAGTTTGGAAGACTCTAGAAAGAGTGCAGAGAAGAGCAACAAAGATGATTAGGGGACTGGAGGCTAAAACATGAAGAACGGTTGCAGGAACTGGGTATGTCTAGTTTAATAAAAAGAAGGACTAGGGGAGACATAGCAGCCTTCCAATATCTGAGGGGTTGCTACAAAGAAGAGGGAGTCAAACTATTCTCCAAGGGACCTGAGGGTAGAACAAGAAGCAATGGGTGGAAACTAATCAAGGAGAGAAGCAACTTAGAACTGAGGAGAAATTTCCTGAGAGTGAGAACAATGAATCAGTGGAACAGAAGTTGCCTCCAGAAGTTGTGAATGCCCCAACACTGGAAGTCTTTAAGAAGATGTTGGATAGCCATTTGTCTGAAACGGTATAGGGTTTCCTGCCTAAGCAGGGGGTTGGATTAGAAGACCTCTAAGGTCCCTTCCAACTCTGCTATTGTATTCTATTGTATTGTTTAGTAATAGTTACAACAGCACTTACAGCTGTTTTTCACCCTTATGCCCATTGCAGCATCTCCGTGGTCAGGTGATCAAAATTTGAATGCTTGGCAACTGAGTCGCATTTATGACGGTTCCAGTGTCCTGGTGTGTATGTGTGTGTCACGTGATCAGCTTTTGTTACTCAAAACCAACGGGAAAGTCGGGTTCACTTAACAACAGCATTTCTCACTTAGCAGCTGCAGTGATTTCCTTAACAGCTGTGGCACGAAAAGTCATAAAGTGGTGCAAAATTCACTTTTAACAAATTATCTCCCTTAGGAGCAGGAATGTTGGGCCCAAATGAGGTTGTAAGTCGAGGACTACCTGTATATCTCCAGAGTAGGGGGTCTTGGTGATTTTTTTTTAAAAAGACTTGGGCACTTTTAACTCCCAGAATTTCTCAGCCAGCATGGCTGGCTTTGGGAATTGTAGGAAGTTCAAATCCACAAATCTTAAAAGTCGCCACGGTTTGGGGAATCCCTGCTCTTAATTCAAGCATGAAGCATTAGCAGCTTCTTTTTCCTTATGGTGAGATTGCATATTCTGGATTGCACAAAACAAAAAGGGTGATTAAACTATTTTTTATAACGGCTGCCCACTATCTTGACCTACAGAATTAACAGCAAGCACCAGCCCGTTTTTTAGAATGGGCTTCAGCCTTCGAAACCTAACCGGGGGGGGGGGGGATGTAGGGGCTAGCTAGCTAAGCTGGTGCCCCATTAAGATGAAGACTGCCATCCCGAATGTATTGTAACATTGTGGTTTCCTGGACTTCATGCCAGGAAGCACAATTTTATGTCGCCACACAAAGCGAGCCGTGGGGACGTAATGGTTAGAATGGCATATTTGCAAGTTAATTCCGCCAACGGCCAGGAGTTCGAGTCTCACCGGCTGAAGGTTGACTCTTGCCTTCCTTCCAAGGTGGGTAAAAGGAGGACCCAAATTTTGAGGGGGGTGAATATGCTGACACTGTAAACCGCTTAGAGAGGGCTGTAAATCACTTTGAAGCGGTATATAAGTATTGCTATTGCTATGAGAGGGATTCAGTGGCCAAGCCGCTGAGCTTGTCGATTAGAACAGTCAGCTGTTTGGCGGTTCGAATCCCTAGCGCCGTGTAATGGAGTGAGCTCCCGTTACTTGTCCCAGCTTCTGCCAACCTAGCAGTTCGAAAACTCGTAAAAAATGCAAGTAAAAACATAGGAACCACCTTTGGTGGGAAGGGAACAGCGTTCCACCCCTAGAGTCGGGAACAACTAGCGCATATGTGTGAGGGGAACCTTTACTTTTATTGCTATGAGTAATGGGTGCATACATTAAGGATTAAGTTTTGATCACAAGACCCTGGGGATGCTACAACAGTCATAAGTGTGAATAAATCACTTCAGGGCCGTTTTAACTTTGAACGGTTACTAAATGCACTCTTGTAACTTGGAGACTGCAATATACAAGGTTTAGGGTACAGATCACTTAAGGATTATGAGAGATTCTCAGAACTTTGCTTGAAGAAGACCAACAATGTGGTAGAAATAAAATTGTGAGTACACGTAGCCATTCACTCTTTCGGGTCACACTTTCTAGCTTTACTTAATTCACTCATGAAATGATGTGCAATCATAGACATTTTGGGGAGGGCTAAGCAGTGGCTAAGACGCTAAGCTTGTCGATCAGAAAGATTGACGGTTTGAATTCCGTGTGCCGTGTAACGGAGTGCGCTCCCATTACTTGTCCCAGCTTCTACCAACCTAGCAGTTCGAAAGCATGTAAAAATGCAAGTAGAAAAATAGGAACCACCTTTGGTGGGAAGGTAACAGCATCCCGTGCGCTTTTGGTGTTTAAACATGCCAGCCACATGACCGCGGAGACGTCTTCGGACAGCGCTAGCTCTTCGGCTTTGAAAGAGATGAGCACCGCCCCCTAGAGTCGGGAACGACCAGCACATATATGCGAGGGGAACCTTTTACTTTTTTAAGCCAGTAATATTTGTAGGAAAGGTAAACTCTCTTTAATAAGGAAGTATGGGAAAAAATTGCTACGTATTGCAATATATCAAAACTATGGTCCTCTCTGCCCTGTACAGGTTGGTGAAGCAACTAAAAAAAGATAGTGAGAAAAGAGAATGGTGCTAAAATTAGCATGAGACTGGTGTAAATTTCCCCTGAAGAATTTTGAGAGTTTTTTTCTATTTAGAAAGAATCCAAGAAGACATCCTGGGTAGTTTTATATTCTGCATTGGATCATAAGCACATCCTTTGCAACCTGCAGACAGCACAGATCAAGAGGGAGGTTAGAATAACCATGAAACATGAATGTGAATATTGGGCCTTTTACTGACCTGGGTGAAATTTAGTTTCAGTCACTTTTGCCTGGATTGATTCAAGGAACTTAAATTGGAAGGAACGAATGAAGTTTGCACCAAAAGGAAAGCTATTTTAAATGTTAGCCAAAGTTGTGACATGTCCAAAAAAACATCCATCCATCTGCTTCATAATAAACGAAGCATTTTAATATATTCAACTAACACGGTTACTTTGTGCTAAACTGGAAACTAACGAAGGTATAATCCAGGCTAAAGCGTGTATTAATCAGAAAAATAAATCCCAACCTCTTTCTGCCCCGTATCAATATAAGCATCCTGAAGGGATTCTAAATAATTCGGCATAAAGCGTGTCACGCGAAGGTTTTCAAAATCAGTTTTCTGGTTCAGAAGAAGAGGCCAAGAAAGCAGAGAAAACTCAAATGTTCTTAACCCTGCATGGAGAGTTAAAAAAAATAGAATAACTTCATTTTGTAAGAGAGGCTACTTATTAGAAATTTTATTAGGTAACACCCTACTTAATTTTTTCCCCTCTACATATTTTATAAATCACCTGTGTCTCTTAGTATTGATAATCCTCAAATCATGACTGCAGTTGACCTCAAAATTTCAGCTGCTAAGCAAGGAAGCGATTGTGCCCCATTTTATGATCTTTATGCTCCAGTTGAGTGAGTCACTTCAGTTGTTTTTTTATACTTTAATAGAAGTTTATTTAATTTTTGTCAGCACAGTAATAAACACTCCGGTAATAAATGCATGAAACTAATAGCATAGTTACCTAAACAAATATATATTTCTTTTAAACCAACGCAGTTATAGTACAGTACATCTTGCAACCACAGAATTTTTTTTTAAATACGTACAAATATTATAAATACTAACCAGAGTAGTGACAGAAAAAATATATTTCCAAGCACTTGTACCATGTCAATAATGTGATGGACAATGCTGAACAGATGTTGCCAATCCAGCTGCAGAAAGCTAAACTATAACTTATTTAAAACACGCTTAGTTGTCCAGAAGTAGATGTATTTTAGCTCTGCTGTAGCATATTCTCTTCTCATATAGACTGAACAAATCAAATTATAATAATTGACCCAACTCCAAAAATGTTGACTATGCATTCGTTAGAAATAGCTTCCAGTGCTTTCATTGGTTGAATGATAGTTCTTAGCAATGTAAATACGTATTCAACACAAATTCTGAATCACTTCAGTTGTTAAGTGACTCATGCGGTCATTAAGTGAATCTGGCTTTCCCCATTGACTTTGCTTGTCGGAATCCGCCAGGGAAGGTTGCAAAGGACTATCGCATGACACCGGGAAAGTACAATTGTCACACATATGTGCCAGTTGGCAAGTACCTGAATTTTGATCACATGACCATCAGTTCATTGATCGCATGACCACCGGGCTGCTGGAATGATTGTAAGTGTGGAAACGTGTCATGAGTTACTTTTTTCCCCAGTGCCGTGGTAACAGTCACTATGCAGATGCTCGTAAGTTGAGAACTATCTATAGGTAGGCTTGTCTCTTGAAATGTTATGCTATTGCCACCCCAAAGTTTTATTGGTTGTGGGGCAAAATGAAAGGGTGAACATCTATCTATTAATCATCTCTGTCTGTCCGACCATCCATCCATCTATCTAGCTATCATTATCTATCATTATCCAGCTTTAGGATCTCTCATTATCATCTCTCAGTCACAAGAGCCGAGGTGGCGCAGTGGTTAAAGGCAGCACTGCAGGCTACTTCAGCTGGCTGCAGTTCTGCAGTTCGGCTGTTCAAATCTCACCGGCTCAGGGTTGACTCAGCCTTCCATCCTTCCGAGGTGGGTAAAATGAGGACCCGGATTGTTGTAGTTTACTCTATAAACCGCTTAGAGAGGGCTGAAAGCTCTATGAAGCGGTATATAAGTCTATTTATCATCTGTCTGTCTATCATCTGTCTGTCCGAATTGATTCATCCATCCATCCATCCATCCATCCATCCATCCATCCATCCATCCATCCATCCATCCATCTATCTATCTATCTATCTATCTATCTATCGTCTGTATGTTCAAATCCATTCATCCACCCACCCATCCATCCACCCACCCACCCATCCACCCACCCACCCACCCACCCACCCACCCACCCATCCATCCATCCATCTATCATCTATCTATCTATCTATCTATCTATCTATCTATCTATCTATCTATCTATCTATCTATCTATCTATCTATCTATCTATCTTATCTATCTATCTATCTATCTATCTATCTATCTATCTATCTATCTATCTTATCTATCGTCTGTATGTTCAAATCCATTCACCCACCCATCCAACCAACCAACCCACCCACCCACCCACCCACCCACCCACCCACCCATCTATCTATCTATCTATCTATCTATCTATCTATCTATCTGTCTGTCTATCTGTCTGTCTATCTATCTGTCTTATCTATCGTCTGTATGTTCGAATCCATTCACCCACCCACCCCCTATCTCTCTCTCTCTCTCTCTCTCTCTCTCTCTCTCTCTCTCTATCTATCTATCTATCTATCTATCTATCTATCTATCTATCTTATCTATCGTCTGTATGTTCAAATCCATTCATCCACCCACCCACCCACCCACCCAACTATCTATCTATCTATCTATCTATCTATCTATCTATCTATCTATCTATCTATCTATCTATCTTATCTATCGTCTGTATGTTCGAATCCATTCACCCACCCACCCCCCTATCTATCTATCTATCTATCTATCTATCTATCTATCTATCTATCTATCTATCTATCTATCTATCTATCTATCATCTCTATCTAATCTATCTGTCATCATTATCATCTCCCTCTCTCTCTCACACACACACACACACAGACAATCAAAGGCAGAACCAATTCTTGCCTAGTACCTCTGACCTTTTCCACAGAACTAGATAGAAACTTTTCTAAAGCAAAAGATTTCTGCTTCTATTTCCTGGACTTCTCCAATGCCTGTCTTGTCTCTCCCCAGAAGCTGCTACCATAGTTGGTCCTATGTTCTGCGCCAAGCCTCTCTCTCTCTCTTTGCCTGGGCTCCTAACCTTCCTTTGAATAAAACCTAACATTTCCCTCTACTTAGCAAAGTGACCCGACTTTCTCCTTGACAACAGCACTCCCATCTGTCTCTTCTGGGGATGAGAATTGTTGAGTGTCATTGCGCCTTCTGGCAGACGGGCCTGGCCTTCACAGCAGGTTGCTTCTCTCTCTGTGTGTGTATGTCCTAAGGCCTAGCAATTAAAATCTGATACTATCGTGATGGATCGCTAGACCAAAGCATGACTAATGTGTTAGATCCTACCCTGCTGGACTTCTTCGATCTAAACTCTTCTTCCAACCAAAAGGACGACCGACTGTGAAGCAAGTCTTAAGAAGAAAGAAGGAAGGAATCGTGAATGGGTTTGTTTGTTTTTCACTTTAAGAAGGGACACCTGGGATATTCAAGCATCCTCCTGTTGGAAGAAACGTCACATCTGGGTTCAGTTCCAAGTGGGGAAAAAGACACTGGAAAGACGGAGGCTGCTTGGAAAGATGGTTTTAATGGTGCATAGGACCGCATGGCTTGAGGTCCTGGGGAAAAAGGGGGATCCCAGGCTTCCAGATGTTGGGGGAAGAAGAAAAGACAGAGATGCTGAAAGTCCCTGGTTTTATGGCCTCTCTGGGCTTTGAACCTGAGCTTGTATTCTGATTGGTTGTCAGATTCCCCGGGTGTGTGTGTGTGCAGGGGCAACTCTCTAGGCTGTTTTTTTGAGTTCAAGTTTGGTTGAGCATTGCTTCTTCCCAGGTGCCCTGTGGTGAGATGTGTAAAGGGCTAATACTATCATGTCTTAATCCCATCACCCTGAAACTGAAGGGGAGAGATCTTTGTTATGTAGAGTAGACTGGCTCAGGCCTTTAATGGTCAAAGGTGGGGGCTATTAAGAGTGAGTCTGCTTCCTGCCTAAAAACATGTTTCTCCATTTCTGATCCAGGGAAATATAATATTCTGCCTTTCCAATATTTCGCAGGATATTTCATTTTTCTAGCAGAGGGGTGGGGGCTAACTTCTAACACTTCAAAAGCCTAAAAAGAGAGACTACAGGTAGCCCTCACTACTTACGGCCACAATTGAGCCCCAAATTTCTGTTGCTCAGCAAGACAGTTGTGAAATGACTTTTGCTCTGTAGGAAGTTGGCACCCAGCCCTCTCCTAGGGAAATGAAATATTTTAGGAAATATTAAAAGGGCAGAATATTTTCACTAAAAGGGAGGCAGAAACTCACACACGCACACCCCACCTTTGTCAATGGGCCATTAAGGCCTGAGCCAGTCTACTCTACATAACAACTATCTACCCCCTTCAGGCAGAGCCATAATAGGAATCCCAAAGCCCTCTCATTACTTCATCACCCAGCAAGAGTCAACCAAGCCTGGGACTCAAAAGACAACTTACAGAGTTTACGCTGCGTGGCCGCATGGGAGTCTGACAACCAATCAGAACACAAGCTCAAATTCAAAGCCGAACAGGGAGCATAAAACCCCAGGCACTCTCAACATCTCTTCCCTTTCCCCCCCCCCCCCAAGGGTCTCAAACCGTGTGATCCTGTCCCTCATCCATAAACCTTCTTTCCAAGCAACTTCCATGAATCCAGTGTCTTTTTCCCCAGGAGGACATTTCTTCCATTTTGCAACTTTCTTGTCGCCGTTCTTAAGTGAATCATTGCAGCCGTGGGTTCCACCACAAAACCGCGCTCGACTAAACCGCGCTCGATGAAACCGCGTAGCTGATGTCATCAACAAGGCGACAACAGCGCGGAGACAGACGCACGTTGTAAACGCTACACCTAAAATTAACCCCTAAACCTAAACCTAACCCCCACTAAATCTAATCCTAAACCTCCCTTAACCTAACCCTAAACCTAATCCTAACCCTAAACCTAACCCTAACCCTAAACCTAACCCTAAACCTAATCCTAACCCTAACCCTTAACCTAACCCGTAACCTAACCCTAAACCTAACCCTAACCCTAAACCTAACCCTAAACCTAACCCTAACCCTTAACCTAACCCTAAACCTAACCCTAACCCTAACCCTTAACCTAACCCTAACCCTTAACCTAATCCTAAACCTAATCCTAACCCTTAACCTAACCCTAACCCTTAACTTAACCCTAAACCGAACCCTAAACCTAACCCTAACCCTTAACCTAACCCTAAACCTAACCCTAACCCTTAACCTAACCCTAACCCTTAACCTAACCCTAACCCTAACCCTAAAGCTAACCCTAAAGCTAACCCTAAACCTAACCCTAAACCTAACCCTAAACCTAACCCTAAACCTAACCCTAAACCTAACCCTAAACCTAACCCTAAACCTAACCCTAACCCTTAACCTAACCCTAAACCTAACCCTAAAGCTAACCCTAAACCTAACCCTTACCTTAAGTTGGCTTGCTTTCAAAGCGCTATTTAAAGCGCCCTTCTTTCTCCGCGCTGGCTGTTGTCACCCTGTTGATGACGTCAGCGACGCGGTTTAATCGGGTGCGGCTTAGTCGAGCGCGTTTTTGACGGGTCACGCTTAGCACCTCCGCAAGCCTCCGCGAGGCTCCCGCTGCTCAGCAGAGCATCACGTAGGCGTTGTAAGCACTGCGCGTGTGCGCAGAAGCACCGAAGACTTAAAAGACCGGTAAGGAGCTCGGATGGGCAGGTGGGCCCTCCAGAGCACCGTACCGGAATGGTATCCCGTGCTCCGGGCAGGCTCCGGTATGCCCGTACTGGGGCGTATCGCCTGCAACCCACCACTGGGATGAAGTGAGTGAAGAATCACTTTGGAGCAACTGAATGAGATCCTTGTAGACCGATCGCTGGATTGAGTCCCTCAAGATGGCCACAAATGCGTTGTGTAGTAGCTGGCGGACCTCCTTGGAATTTAAGCGGAGCATTTCAGAGGGATGAATGTTAAAAGTAAAAAAGTAGGAGATGTTGTAATATAGTTCCTTGTGTAGGCGTAGCGGTCACCCATGGCCCAGTTCATAACGGGGCATGCAGAGTCACACTGAACCACACAGGAGAAAACAAACTCCTAAAACGCCATAACATCCTGATAGTGCATAACATAACATTCTGAGATGTGCCCTACCATTGACGTCTGGGATTTGACCATATATAGACAGAACTTCCCTGAGCAGTAGATTAGAAATTGTACTTTTACAGGCTGTCTTTAACCACATGCTATTGCTCCTCCTGCCTTTGTCCTATCTCAATAAGGGGCTCTCAGACCCCAAATCGGGGTCGCTCCATCCCGAGAAAGATCGTGTCCTGTCTTTTCTCAACATTGGCCTCATGGACGAACCACGGGAACGTTACAGATGACATGGTTTTCGGCACCTGGGGAATTCAGGATCGAGATCCGAGCCAGGAATTGGGGGGGGGGCTCCGTCCGTTGCCCAAAACCATCCCAATTTATCCAACCTGGTTTGTAGGATGAGTGTGGCTCACACCTTTGTGCCCAAGCCATGGTCTTCAACCAATCGGAGAAGAAAGGTCCATCAAGAGAAGCTCCACCCCTTTGTCCCACCCAGATTATTCAGAGAATAGCTTGACCCCCACCCCCTCTTCTTTGGGGCCAGCCCCTTAGACGAATTGTCTTCCTTGAAAGACGTGTCTCTCCCAAGTGGTCAAAATAATAGTCTCCTCCAAGAAATACAAGTAGTAGACAAAACTCTATTGGTTCCTCTTGTATAACTTTATACCTGTTGAAGAATCACAGAGAACTGTAATATTTGGGTTATCATTTTTTAATTCACTCTAAGAAATAACTTTCCTAATAATTGTTGGCTTTGGGGTTGGTTTTTTTGGTGGAACGATACGGCTATGAGTATTTTTTTTTATGTCTTTTGCATCATACAGAGACATTAACTGTGTCCAAAAACCAGAGAAAAACAGCTCATAAATAGCCTTAAAACACCTCTTACAATGGTGTTTATTGCATGCAGCTTGTGGGCATCCAGCAGAGGACAGCTAAAGACCACTTTATTACAAAAATAAATCTCTCACCTCTCAGTTTTGTTTCCGGATAATTGGTTTCCTTCAGGCTCCAAACTTCTTACAATCTAGCAGTCCATGGGTGAAAGCTTAAGCATCGTATTTCTTTGCTCCCTTTCTGCTTTCAAGTCTTATCCGATTGTAGGAACTTCCTTCCTTTCCTGCCTCCTTCCCATATTCCTTCCTTCCCTCTCTCCCTCCCTTCCATATTCCTCCCCTCCCTCCTTCCTCCCCTCCCTTCCATATTCCTTCCTTCCCTCCCTTCCTTATTTCTTCCTTCCCCCCTTTTCCTTTCTCTCTCCCTCCCTCCTTCCTTCCCTTCCCTGTCTTCCATATTCCTTCATTCCTTCCTTCCCACCCTCCTTCCCTCCCTTCCATATTCCTTTCTTCCTTTCTCCCTCCCTCATTCCCATATTCCTCCCTTCCATATTCCTTCCCTCTCTCCCTCTCTCCTTTTCATATTCCTTCCTCTCTCTCTGCCTCATTCCCATATTTCTTCCCTCCCTCCCTCCCTCCCTCCCTCCCTCCCTCCCTCCCTCCCTCCCTCGTAAAAGCAATAAAATAGGTCAAGAAGCCATGAAGAAATTTAAAAAAAAAAACCAGGAACCATTAAAAAAAAAATAGGCCAAATAAACTGTTACAAAATCACTGCAGGCTTTTAACTTCTTAAATTCTTCTGCTATGCTTGCAGAAAATGGTTTTTGACTTTAGTTTTAGAATTATTCCCTTTTGCTTCAGAACTTGTCAAACAATGGGATGCGGATAATCCCAGCTCCATGGATCGAGGAGATGGCCTCCTGCAGCTCCACCTTCAGAGTTCAACAACGTGTAATTCTCAAAATTCCTTCACTTATTGACATTATACAAGTCAACCCAAAACTGGCAAACCATAAATTATTCTCTGAGCAAGCCGGTGATTGAACAGGTCCCACAGCAGGGGTGGGTTTCTTGCCCCGTTCCAACCGGTTCAAAAAATGTGGAGACTCTAGAAAGAATGCAGAGAAGAGCAACAAAGATGATTAAGGGGACTAAAACCTACTGTGGGACTCATCAATGCCAAATTGATGCACAAGGACTTAGATATCAATCAATCAACACATCAATCAATCAACACACACACACACACAGAGTCGGGAACGACTAGCACAGTGTTGCTCAACCTTGGCAACTTGAAGATGTCCGGACTTCAACTCCCAGAATTCCCCAGCCAGCTTATGCTTATTCCCCAGCAGGGGCTGCAAAAAACCAAGTTATTAATATCAGGCATTGGGTTGTTTTGGGAGAAAACAGAACATCTGGAATGAAGTTCTTTTCTGACATCTGGCTGGGTTCAACAGCTGGCTTTTTGTTTCCCTAAAATGCCCTGGGCTCACCACAGCTGCACCATCAGCCCTCCCCTCGTAAAAGGAATAAAAAAATGAAAGTCTTCAGCAGACATGTGAACAGAATAACAGATTTTGAAGGGGCTTTGAAGATCTTCTAGTCCAGTGTTTCTCAACCTTGGTAACTTGAAGATGTCTGGACTTCAACTCCCAGAATTCTGGGAGTTGAAGTCCGGACATCTTCAAGTTGCCAAGGTTGAGAAACACTGGACTAGCACATATGTGTGAGAGGAACCTTTATCTTAAGTTGAGGTCAACCTCTATTGAAGAGAAAAAGCAGTGATTGTTACAGGCAGCCATGGAGGCCTTAAATTTTCCATCCATGGCGTTCCTCTTTGTGCGAACTCTAACAAAATAGCCGGGATAATGACTCCTTCTGGTCTCTCCTAAACTCTTTACGGCTCCCAAAGACCCCCCCCCCAGTTGTTGCAGCTGCGATTGTGACGTCCGTTGCTGGCGCACCGTCCTTTTGACTCATAAGTCAGGCTAATTTAGACCTCGAAAAACTTTGCCTGGTTCTCAAAGCAAATACCAATTACCAATATAGATATAAAGAGGGAAAACAACAAACCCACAAAAATTCAAAGGAAGGTAATTGGCTAGCACAGCGGTGGAGGTAAACGCACGAAAGGGATTGTTGTGACAAAATATGCGTCCCTCCTGAGTCACTCTGGACCTAAAGAGGAAGAAGAAAGGAGGTGATAAAATGAGATTATCTGAGGAAATGGACTTAACATTTAAATGATTAATAGGCCCCATTAAGCCTCCCCCCCCCCGCACACCCACCCCCGTTGAGATGTTCCTATCTGCACTGCACTAATGTTTGGTAAAATGCATTTTCATATTAAGGGGGGAAAAAGTTGCATCCAAAGAGATTTCTAATTGGACTAAGAAACACAAGAGAGTCCTGGTTCTGATTGAGAGAATTTCTTCTGAAAACAAAACTACTTTTAACTTTATTTAAAATAGCTTTAAATTTTTTATAGATGTATGTATGTATGTATGTATGTATGTATGTATGTATGTATGTATGTATGTATAGAGATAGAGATAGAGATAGAGATAGAGATAGAGATAGAGATAGAGATAGAGATAGAGATAGAGATAGAGATAGAGATAGAGATAGAGATAGAGATAGAGATAGAGATAGATTAGATATGGATATAGATATAGATATATAGATGGATATAGATATAGATATATAGATAGATATAGATATATAGATGGATATAGATATAGATATGGATATGGATATGGATATAGATATGGATATGGATATAGATATAGATATAGATATAGATATAGATATAGATATATAGATGGATATAGATATAGATATATAGATATATAGATAGATATAGATATAGATATAGATATAGATATGGATATGGATATGGATATGGATATGGATATGGATATAGATATAGGTATATAGATGGATATAGATATAGATATATAGATAGATATAGATATAGATATAGATATAGATATAGATGATATAGATATAGATATATAGATGATGATAGATGATAGATAGATAGATAGATAGATAGATAGATAGATAGATAGATAGATAGATAGATAGATAGATAGATAGATATTCCTATGTCTTGGTGGCAGAAATAGCTGGTCTGTTTTCAGAAGCTTCTTGTAACCCATTTATTTATGTATCTTTGTCACATTTGCAAGAATGTCTTGTTCCCAGCGGATTCCATGAGGTCTAGAATGTTGTGGGTGGGATTGTGATAATTACCACTATTTATTTCATTCATTTCATTATTTCATTTCATTTCATTATTTTATTTTATTTTATTTTATTTCATTTTTTCATTTCATTTCATTATTTTATTATTTTATTATTTCATTTCATATTTTATTTTATTTTTATTTCATTTCATTTCATATTTTATTTTATTTTATTATTTTATTTTATTTTATTATTTTATTTTATTTTATTATTTTATTTTATTTTATTTTATTTTATTATTTTATTTTATTATTTTATTTTATTATTTTATTTAATTTTATTTTATTATTTTATTTAATTTTATTTATTTTATTTAATTTTTTATTTTATTTTATTTTATTTTATTTTATTATTTTATTTTTTTATTTGATGCTTGTCAACTGACTCATACTTATGACGATTTGCAGCATCCTGGGCTCACACAATCCCCTTTTGCCAACGTCCGACAAGCAAAGTCGATGCAGAAGCCAGCGTCACTTCACAACAGTTGACTAATGCAACAACCGCAGCAATTCACTTAACAACGGCGGCAAGAAAGGTCGAAAAATGGGGCAAACACACTTAACGAATGTTTCATTTAGTGGCAAAATTGTGGCCCTAAGTCCAGAACTACATATACTTCTTCGCTTCTGCTGTGGGCACCGAAGACGGCTGTGATGCCAAAGGTCCCTTCTCAACTTCCTCCCGATTGTTATAGATCCGTGATGTGAGCCGTTGCCCCAGGTCAGCTGCAGCGCGAATGCGCGCACCGGCCAGCTGATTTTCGCCCTTTGAGGGGACTCCGGAGGATGAGAGAGGCCATTTTCACCCTCCCCAATCTTCAAGAAAGCCTCCAAAACCTGGGAAGGGCGAAAAACAGGCCTGCCAGGCCTACCGGAAGTTTGGAAATGGGCCATTTCCAGCTTCCGGCGGGCATCCGGCGGGCTGGGGAAGGCCATTTTCGCCCTCCCCAGGCTTCAGGAGTGGGGGCGTTCGCGCATGCGTGTGGGGAGGGGGCCAGCATGCATGCATAGGGGGCATGTGGGGGAGGGAGGATTGAATTATGCATGTTTCGGCACCCGGGCCAAAAAAGGTTAGCCATCACTGTTATAGATCTTAAAATGACCCGCCAATGTGAATTCTAATCTGCTCAGAGGATGCTGTTGTTTTTTTTGTCAGTATTTCTTGGCAGGAGGGTTGAGCTATTTTAGATTTTCCGCTCCCATCAACTCCTCTTGCCATTGCCAAGGCACAGGAAACTGTGGGGGCTGGAATCGAAAGCCAAGCACCCCACAGGATTTGTTCCGCTGCTGTCCCAGCTTCAAACGGGTCTCTTTTCTTGACGTGGGTAGACAGGCAGGTCTCCAAATTCGATATGACATGATAGCAGCCTTCCAATGAGGAGCTGCCACAAAAAAAGAAAGGGTCAGTTTTCCAAAGCACCGGACGGCAGGACAAGAAGCAACGGATGAAAATTAATCAAGGACAGAAGCAGAGGTGGATTCCTACCAGTTCGCACCTATTCGGTAGAACCGGTTCGTCAAATCTACCGAACCGGTTAGAAGAGGTTCCACCAGTGGACCCGGAAAGCAGGCCACACCTACAGAAGAGGTTCCAAACTTTTTTGAAACCCACCCCTGGTCCTTGGATATGATTATTCTACACTATCATGCTCCTATTTATAAAACTCAGGGCCTCTGTGAAAGGTAAGGATGACTACTGCGTTTGTGGGGCAATCAGAACATTGCGTGTGTTGAAGTTGCTTTAACGCAAACCAAAGATGCCTTTAAAAAAACAAGTTGACATCATATTCTTATGCATGCCAGTGCTGTGTGTGAGGCAATTTAAGGTGGTTCTGACAAGTGTCGTCAGCATCTTCATATTCGGCCACATGGGTGGCAAGCCACTCCCATCCGGTCACATGGGTGGCAAGCCACTCCCACAAAGGAGGCCACACCCACAGAGTAGGTTCGAACAATTTTTGAAACCCACCACTGGACAGAAGCAACCTAGAACTAAGGAGAACTTTCCTGGCATAACAACTAGGATAGATATCAACAGAGGTGGAGGTAAGATTAGGAGACTGGAGGCTAAAACATAGGAAGAACGGTTGCAGGAACTGGGTATGTCTAGTTTAATGAAAAGAAGGACTAGCGGGGTATATAATAGTAGTCTTCCGATATCTATGGGGCTTCAGCCGGTTTGCACCGGTTTGGGCGACCCGGTAGTTGGAAGGACCTAATGGCCTTGCCCACCCTATCCCACCCCTTCCAGCAGTCACCACACAGCCCATTTTGGATACTAGGTGTGTAGGAGCGGTCTGGGAGGGCGAAGGGTCTGGGAGGGCACCTACCCAAAGTCCGGAAGCAGGCCTATTTTTGGCTTCCGGAGAGCCTCCAGAGCCCGGGGAGGTCATTTTCACCCTCCTGAAGGCTCAGAGAAACCCTCCAGAGCCTGGGGAGGGTGAAAATGCCCCCTCCTCCCCTCCGTGGTGCAGGAGGCATAGTATGCCACGCCCACCATGGCCAACCGGTTTGTAACATTTTAGAATCCCACCACTGCTCAAGGGTTGCCACAAAGAAGAGGGGGGTCAACCTGTTCTCCAAAGCATCCGAAGGCAGGCCAAGAAGCAATGGATGGAAACCAATCAAAGAGAGAAGCAACCTAGAAGTAAGAAGAAATTTAGATCAATTAACCAGTGGAACAACTTGCCTCCAGAAGTTGTGAATGCTCCAACACTGGAAGTTTCAAAGAAGAGATTGGACAACCATTTGTCTGTAGTGGTGTAGGGTTTCCTGTTTGAGCAGGAGGTTGGGCTAGAAAACCTCCAAGGTCCCTTCCAACCAGTGGTGAGATTCAAATAATTTAACAACCGGTTCTCTGCCCTAATGACCAGCTGGGTAGGTGGAACTCAGTGGTCATGTGACTGGGTCGGCGTGGCCAACTCAATGTCATGCACTTCAATGGGCGCGCTTCGCTTTAACTGTTACAATGTCATCAGGGTTAATCGGAGAGGCAGTTTCTGTAAGCAGGGCAATAAAGATGAGGCTAGAAACAACACCAGAATTTTTCCTTCCTGCCTTCCTTACAGGATTAGCCCTGTAAAGTGGAAAGAAACAAAAGGAGATTTCTTCCAAAAACCAGTTCTCTGAACTGCTTAGAAAGTTAACAACCGGTTCTCCCGAATAGGTGCAAACCGGCTGAATCCCACCACTGCTTCCAACTCTTCTAAATTCATTGGGTATGATAGCATCTATCTCCTGTTTATAAGGTAGTCCTTTCAGCAGATCCAAGAAGGTTCCACACTCATTTGCACTATTCAGGTGACCTTGAGGGTACAGATAAACCTCCAAGTGGCCTCCATAATTCTCAGGAAGAGTACCAATGACCAGATGACTGCAAGGAATACAAATCCTTCCATTCTCCCTCATTCAGACAGAACTGAAGAAGCTTCTTGGATGAGAAACGAAGCGTCTTCAAGGGAAAACCAAGAAAGTCCATGCTCTGGAGATGATCGAGAATCTCCATAGACTTTGCTTCATTAATGCAGTTAAATGTGTCATTTGGTTTAATTTATCTATTTATTCATCACATTTACATAGTCGCCCATCTCACAAGTGTTTCTTAATCATCACCCTAAATATTTAATGTGAAATGTTAGAAGAACCGATTCTGTTATGACAATTATTGCCCCCACCCTCTCTTTTGTTATTCTAAACCGCCTGGAGATTTGGGAGCTGGCTGGTACATAAATCGATGTCATAACAACTAAATGAACAAAATTCCTGCATAATATTCTCTGCTGCTCCTTCCTGCCATCAAATTAATTGTTCCAGAGCAGTATTTCTCCACACTGGCAATTTTAAGTTGCGGAAGCTTCAGTTCTTGGAATTCCCCAGTCAGCATGCATGAACTTCAACTCCCAGAATTCCTCAGTCAGCATGTGTGGACTTCAATAATCTGTCTGTCTATCTATCTACTCTCTCTCTCTCTTTCTCTCTCTCTCTCTCTCTCTCTCTCTCTCTCTCTCATCTATCTATCTATCTATCTATCTATCTATCTATCTATCTATCTATCTATCTATCTATCTATCTACCATCTGTCTGTCTGTCTCTCTCTGTCTCTGTCTGTCTGTCTGTCTGCCTGCCTGCCTACCTATCAACAATCTTCTATCTACCTACTATCAGTCTGTCTGTCTGTCTATCTTCTATCTATCTATCTATCTATCTATCTATCTATCTATCTATCTATCTATCATCTATCATCTATCATCTATCTATCATCTATCTATCATCTATCTATCTATCTATCTATCTATCTATCTATCTATCTATCTATCTATCTATCTATCTATCATCTACCTACCTACCTATCTATCATCAATCTTCTATCTACTGTCTGTCTGTCTGTCTGTCTGTCTGTCTGTCTGTCTGTCTGTCTGTCTGTCTATCTATCTATCTATCTATCTATCTATCTATCTATCTATCTATCTACCTACCTACCTACCTACCTACCTACCTATCATCTATCTATCTATCTATCTATCTATCTATCTATCTATCTATCTATCTATCTATCTATCTCTACCTACCTATCATCAATCTATCTACCGTCTGTCTGTCTGTCTGTCTGTCTGTCTGTCTGTCTATCTATCTATCTCTACCTACCTATCATCAATCTATCTACCTACTGTCTGTCTGTCTGTCTGTCTGTCTGTCTGTCTGTCTGTCTGTCTGTCTGTCTGTCTATCTATCTATCTATCTATCTATCTATCTATCTATCTATCTATCTATCTATCTATCTACCTACCTACCTACCTACCTACCTACCTACCTCCTACCTACCTACCTATCATCTATCTTCTATTTTCTATCTTCTATCTACCTAATATCTTTCTGTCTGTTTATCTGTCTGTCTATCATTTCTCCCTCCCTCCACCCACCCACCCATCCATCTCTCCATCCATCATGGAAGAAGCCGGACTGCTGGGAAGGAAATGGTTTGGGTGCCGTTGAAGGAAACTGAGCTTCATTCAAGGCTGCCTGGATCGTTTTTCCTCCAAATTAGTTTGCCCTTTAAAGATCAGTTGAACCTCTCGCTCACGTGCTCAGCACAGCTAAGCCGAGCGGTGCTGTGCTCAGTGAGGCAAACACGGTTTCTGACAGTATTAACAGAATAATTAATAATTAACAGCTTGTCCCTATGGCTCAGAAGCTGTTGTTTTCGGAGCATGACATCGAAAGTAGCTTTTCTGTCGGCTTCAGAGGCGGCATTTTGGAACAAGCGAGGCTGAATTCGCCAAGACTGAAGAGAGATGGGAGGGTGTTTCAGTTCATCAACAAAACATAGAACATAGAATAATAGAGCTGGAAGGCACCCCAGAGGTCCTCTAGTCCAACCCTCTGCTTCAGCAGGAGATCCTATATACCATTCCAGACAACTGACTGCCTCCCAAATAGTTGTCCAATCTCTTCTTAAAAGCCTCCAGGGATGGAGCACCTACAACTTCCAAAGGCAACTCATTCCACTGGTTAATTGTTCTCACTGTTAGGAAGTTTCTTCTTAATTCCAGGTTACTTCTCTCCTTGATTAGTTTCCACCCATTGCTACTTGTTCTACCCTCAGGTGCTTTGACAAATAGTTTGACTCCCTCTTCTCTGTGGCAACCCCTGAGATATTGGAAGACTGCTATCATGTCTCCCCTAGTCCTTCTTTTCATTAAACTAGACATCCACAGTTCCTGCAACCGTTCTTCATATGTTTTAGTCTTCAGTCCCCTAATCATCTTTGTTGCTCTTCTCTGCACTCTTTCTAGAGTCTCCACATCTTTTCTACATCGTGGCGACCAAAACTGGATGCAGGATTCCAAGTGTGGCCTCACCAAAGCATTATAAAGTGGTATTAACACTTCACGTGATCTTGATTCTATCCCTCTGTTTATGCAGCCTAGAACTGTGTTGGCTTTTTTGGCAGCTGCTGCACACAGCTGGCTCCCATTTCAATGGTTGTCCACTAGGACTCCAAGATCCCTCTCATAAATAAATAAATCATAAATAAAATGATTTCTTATTGGGGTTTTTTCCCCACTTATGACTTTTGCAGCATCCCCATGGTCATGTGATCAAAATTCAGATGCTTGGCAACAGATTCATATTTGTGACGGTTTTAGCGTACCGAGACCATTTTTTGTGACCTTCTGACATGCGAAGCCAACGGAAAGCCAGCGTCATTTAACCATGTTACTAATTGCAGCGATTGGCTTAACAACCGTGACATGAAAGGTCGTGAAATGGGGCAAACTGAACATGGATTTAGCAACAGAAATTCTGGGTTCCATTGTGGTCGTAAGTCGAGGACCCCCCGAACGACTGATAAATAAATAAGCAAGGGGCGCAACAGCAGCTAATACGTGAAAAAGATATTGAGAAATAATCTAAAATGTGGACCCCCCAATTCAGGATCCATGTTTTAGATGTGAGCTTTTCCCGTCGTTTTTGCATTGCTACAATTTTTAAAAATAAATAAATTGCGATGCCTTTTCCCCCCAAGTCCTAGAAATTTCCCCCCAGACTATTATTAGCAATTGGGTGTTTTGGGAAAAACAAGATGTACAACGATCAGTCGCGTTTGTTCAGCCTCATTTGGATGTATTGTTTGCTTAGCAGCTGCATCCTCAAACCATCACGAAATATAATTCCCATAAATTGAGCACTGCCAAAATAGCCGGAATATGTAATAGATCTTTGCCCAATTCTACATACTGTATCTGTGTCCCTCGCGATGACAAGCTCCTCCTAAAGCAACATTTTTAGCTGAGGCATGATTTGGAACTTGCACGGGAGGGAGACCAACAGGCTTTTACAATGTAGGCCAGTGTTTCTCAACCTTGGCAACTTGAAGATGTCTGGACTTCAACTCCCAGAATTCCCCAGCCAGCGAAAATATTGCAACACAGCAGCAGCCATGAGGTGACCACGCTTGCCGTCTCCTGCACTTCAAAAATAATAAGACCTCCCCAAAAATAAGGCCAAGTGCTTACTTCGGGGGGGTCAAAAGAACTTCGGGGAAACACGGTACTATGTTTTGTTGATTATGTTATTCTGTTAAGTCTCTTGTTTTCCAGTCTTCACTTGGGCAAATCTTCAACTTAGTTTCTTTCTTCACAAAATGAAATAAGTCCCTAATAGGGTGGTTATTTGGGGACTTTAAATGATGATTACATTTTAGAAAAGCCCTCGTTTAAAAAAAAAAAATCCAAAGTTTTAATTATAATGGTAAAAATAGAAACCTTAAAAATGTAGAGCAAACAAATATTAGCACAATCCTATTTATAGTAGATGTCCTAGCATAAAAAAAAAGATTGAAGTTTAATATTTTAGGAAGGGCAATATATCCCTTAAAGAGAGCAAAGATTTCACAAAGATCTCTCACTTTAATTGAAAAGAGAATTAATTGTTAAGCCAATTTACAATACAATACAATAGCAGAGTTGGAAGGGACCTTGGAGGTCTTCTAGTCCAACCCCCTGCCTAGGCAGGAAACCCTACACCACTCCAGACAAATGGCTATCCAACATCTTCTTAAAGACTTCCAGTGTTGGGGGCATTCAAAACTTCTGGAGGCAACTTCTGTTCCACTGATTAATTGTTCTAACTGTCAGGAAATTCCTCCTCAGTTCTAAGTGGCTTCTCTCCTTGAATAGTTTCCACCCATTGCTTCTTGTCTTACCCTCAGGTGATTGGAGAATAGTTTGACTCCCTCTTCTTTGTGGCAACCCCTGAGATATTGGAAGACTGCTATCATGTCGCCCCTGGTCCTTCTTTCTATTAAACTAGACATCCCCAGTTCCTGCAACCGTTCTTCATATGTTTTAGTCTCCAGTCCCCTAATCCTCTTTGTTGCTCTTCTCTGTACTCTTTCTAGGGTCTCCACATCTTTTCTACATCGTGATGACCAAAACTGAATGCAAAAAAATCCAACCGCTCTTTTGTAAGACCGGTAAGAAGAAATTATTCTAATTACTCTAATTGGCATTCCTTCTTAATTCTCCTTCTTGATTTTTCAAAGACTGATCCATTTTTTAATGCCTGTCTAATGACAAATTTTTGTTCGTGTTCTCAGATTTTGTTGCAAATCCTTTTCGGCAACAGCTTCATCTGGGAACAGTCTGTTCTTAAGAACAGAGAGCACAGCTGAGATCAGTACTGTAAAGTTCCGATGCAATTTCTCAAAAAATGTCTCTCAATGCGGTTCTAAATTGCTTATCTTACTATCTCCCTTGTGATGACTTAAATGACTTTTTGTTAGGAAGAGCCGTTGGTGGCACAGTGGTTAGAATGCAGTACTGCAGGCTAATTCTGCCGACAGCTGACTGCCATCAGTTCGGCAGTTCGATTCTCACCAGCTCAAGGTTGACTCAGACTTCCAGGGGGGCTGACCAGGTGGGTGTGGCCAACTGGGTGGGCATCGGCAGTTTGATGGCACTCACTGGGGGTGGCCGACTGGCTAGGTGTGGCCAGTTTGATGCAGTGGTGGGTTCCGGATCCCGTTCCAATCGGTACAGTTGGAACGGGCCTAGTAGTGTCCACATGGATGCACTCACCGTGTGCAGCGTACGAATGTGCGCAGTGCACGCACGCATCTTAGCACCTCCATGACGCTCCACCTGCTCAGCGGAGCATCATGCAGGCGCTATACGTGCCGTGCGTGTGCGTGGAAGCCCCCAAAACTTAAAAGACTGGTAAGGAGCTCAGGCGGGCAGGTGGGCCCTCCGAAGCACCGTACCGGAAAGGTACTGCCTGCAACCCACCACTGGTTTGATGCCACACCCCAAACTGCTGACATGTTTCCTCTGTTAGGTCTGCAGCCATCTTTTCTTTTGGATCTTTGGCCTGCCACACTTTCTGTTATTCTACGATGCATTTTCTGTTGTGGGAAAATGGGAGGGGGGGGGGATCGTACGGAGTTAGATGCTATGTAGCCATAACAAAATTCCTTCTAGAAAACCAAGGTCATCCTTTGTGTTTGCACCTCTGCACCTGACTGGAACCGGATGGGTGAAACTGCCAGCATAGCAGTGAAAGATTGGACCAAGGGATGGACTTGTGGGTGTGGGGGCAAGATCTTGAACTTTCAACTGGGTGGGGAAAACTAGGAAGCTTTGAGATTCAGGTCTTCCCAGATGTGCCAACATGTAATAAATTGGAACTTTGAGCAATACTTTGCCTCGGGCTCTGATTTACTTTTGGGTGCTATTTGGAACCTTGATATCCTCTTCATATTGGGTAGACTGGGCTGAAGCGATGCAGGCCGGCCCTTTACATTTTCTAGGCTGGCTCTGCGAGCTGGAGCTGGCCAATGGGCCATGGGTTTGACACCCCTGGCACGTGGTTTCCTGCCTGAGCAGGGGGTTGGACTAGAAGACCTCCAAGGTCCCTTCCAACTCTGTCCTTCTCTTATTCTCCCTTACGCTGGGCTTGTAGACCAACTGGAGTGGTACCCGAGCCCAGTCAATCAACGTGAAACCAATCTATCCATCCATATCTCACATGTTTTACTGCACTGTGAGCTGTAAAGAGTTTATAGGTCTGCATATATTCTCCCTTTACTAGAGAGATTGACAGGGAGGACAAACAATTTTTATGTAGGCTTTCTCCTCCAGGACTCAAACCCGTCTACCACACATTCAGTGGCAAAATTCTGTGTTGCTGCAAAGTCCACAAGAAAAAAATTGGTTACAGAATTATATAGCTGTCAACTTGTACCAATTTTTTGGGAGATATCTCTTAACAATTTTTGGAACATTATACTTACTCACATACTTATCGGCTTTTCATCCACATAAACCAGGGAGTCGACCTTAACAGTTTGAGAACATGTATTTTTTTTAACAGATGTTATTATCCACTATTAATGTCAGTACTATTATACAATTGTATCACAGCGGCCAGTTGTTTCACCGGATTTGGCATTGGTTACTAGTTGGGCCCCACCCAGGGGCCTAGGACGTCGTAACGTATTTTCGTAATATGCGTGCAGATCCAAGCAGTGCGGCTTTTTGCATTTGACTGATGGTGATTTTGTCAATTTTTAACTGTTTTAAATGTAATTCCAGTGCTTTTGGAATAGCACCCAGTGTGCCAATTACCACTGGAATTACCACTGCTGGTTTGTGCCATAATCGTTGAATTTCGATTTTTAAGTCCTGGTATTTTGCGATTTTTTCATGTTCCTTCTCGGCGACCCTGCTATCACCTGGTATTGCAATGTCTATGATTGTGACCTTATTTTTCTCAACCAGTGTGATGTCTGGTGTATTATGCGCCAGTATTTTGTCTGTTTGTATGCGAAAATCCCACAAGATCTTGACCATCTGATTTTCGGTGACTTTTTCAGGCTGATGTTCCCACCAGTTTGTTGCTGTTTTAATATTAAAATTTTTGCACAAATTCCAATGGATCATTTGTGCTACTGAATTGTGCCGCAATTTATAATCAGTCTGCGCAATTTTTTTACAGCAGCTGAGTATGTGATCAACAGTTTCATCAGCTTCTTTGCAAAGTCTGCATTTGGCATCATCAGAGGATTTTTCGATTTTGGCCTTAATGGCATTTGTGCGGATAGCTTGTTCTTGCACAGCCAGGATTAGTGACTCTGTTTCTTTCTTTAATGTACCTGTTGTTAACCATAACCAAGTTTGTTCACTGTCCACTTTATCTTTTATTTTTTTCCAGAAATTGGCCATGCAGTGCTTTGTTCTGCCAACTCTCCATTCTTGATTTTATCACATCTTTTCTGTATTCTTGTTTTGTCTGTTGGGCCTTCAGTAGATTTTTGTTCTTTACTTCGATTAATAGATGTTCTTGACTTTCTTTTAAATAATCAGCCAGTGCATGTTTTTCTTCTTCAACTGTTTGCTTCACTTGTAATA